>NC_054083.1:10762106-10914606 GCF_017562075.2 Anopheles merus
TGAACTCAAATAGTAGCCATCAGTAGCCAAAGTATGTACAAATCATCTCATTAAAAAAAAAACGAATAAGACAACGATTTGGCGTCTTAGCGAAAATTAGTCTTAAAAATATACACCCTGAGCAAGCTTATATCACAAACCATCTTTTATATTCTTTCAATGAAATGTAAAAATCCAATGAAATAATCACTTTTGATCATTGTTTCCCATTGCTTGATTCCGAACATCTATAGGAAATACACGCTAATCCGAAGCGTTACCGCGTTTCTTTCGTATACTACTCATTCTTCTTGAATTAGTTGATTAATAGACACTAAGTAAATTCTTATTTTTTTCATGCTACGGTAATAATATTATGATAAATATGACACACGCATCACCATTGGTGCTGTTTTTCAACAAAATAAATCTTTAGTTCATTTCTTTCTTTTTGTCGCATCAAACTCCATTTGAAGTTACCCTTCACGAATGTATATTTGTTATCTTAAAGAGCATATCCCTTAAAACCGGGTGTATTGTCTGCTCATAATTAAAATATATCAGTTTGTATGGTTTGCACCTGCGATCTGCATAACGAGTGGCTCAGCTGCACGCAACAACAACATAACACTGCTGAAACAAGCGAATGCTGCTTTGATTTCAACGGTGGGCGTGACTACACGATTGGTGGAACCAATCACAGCCACGAGGATGCTGTACTTCCAAGATGGCTGACGAATCCTTTACAGCGAAAACTGTGGAAGGGATGATAGTGTCGCCGTGTTTGGTTATCTCATTCAGTGCTACTTTAGAATTCGGTTGACGTGGATGCAAGAAACAAGAGTTTAGCTAGAAACAACAGTGCAGTTGTGTGAAAAAAAGAACTTTATCTCCAAAAGGTTGAAGGACCTGTGGTACCAATAAGTGTTGTGATTTAGTGCAATGTGTTCGTTTGATCAACAGTCAGCACATTAAAACGTTTGAAACATTGTGAATAGTGAAGATAAAAGGGACTGCATTTTAACGGCTGTAAGCATTGAAAAGTAATTAGCTATGATGACAATAAAGTGTGAATAATGGACTTTCCTGAAATGTTACTAAAACATGGACTGAATCAGGATAATGATGGAAACTAGTTATTGAATGTGTTATTTGAATAATTATTCAACTCAACGTTGACTAAATATCTTCATTTTAATGTAGAAATGTTATATTGTAGTACACATAGTGCTATGAATATTTTTTCCGATAGCACTAATGGTTATAGTTATGTGTTGTTAACATCCTTAAAAAGCGGATATTTTTTGTTGGAACTGCATTACAGCTGTATTGTACGATTGTCTTACATAATAAGAATTTATCAAAAATTGCAATGTTGGAACAAAACACGCATTAACATTGTCGCTGAATGCGAGTGCATTTTTTCTATTTTTTTAATGATTAGAATCGTACCACGTATAGGCCAACGGATGATAAATTTGTGAGAATAATTACTAATTCAAACTGATTACTTATAAGAAGACACACAGAATGATGTACATGTTTGTACATAGATCAAGTCATTCTCGCCAATATAAAGGGCAGCGTTTTCAAAAATATCATTAACCTATTTTTTCTTATTTCGTTCCTTTTGTCTAATTCATTTATTTATTTATTTATTTTTTTATTGTAGGAGTCAGAATCTAGACATTTTAAATTTTAAATAAAAAAACTAATAAATAGTAAATTTTCAAATAGGGATTTTTGTTTCCAAAATTGTAAATACAGTAGAATCTCAACTTTACGTCATTTCCTTCATGTAATTTCATTTCCAGAAATTTCATGTAATCTCATTTCCTTTTTTTGTCTACCTAATGGTTTAACACAAAAATGCTTATAACTAGATTACAGCCGGTCCCCGAGATATACTCTTATACGCGGATTCGGAGATACCCGGTTTTCTTAATTTGACAGTTCAAAGAGCAAATTGTACTGATTTGACAAACCAATTGTAAATTTCCAAATAATTTCCGTTTTGATCGAATGTGGAAAACTGTTTCAAAAGGATTAAAACTGTTATACTCAGTCAGAATCAAATCAAATAATTAATTAAGTGTAGTCACAAACCACTAAAATTACACGAAAATTAGTGATATTTTGGCTGGAAATTACGAGATTCGACTTACGCGGAAATTCGAGATACGCGGTATTTTGCGGCTGTTTCCGTACCCCATTAACCGTGTATCGCGGGGACCGCCTGAAAATTATGGTAGTAGGTGGAGCATAGATAGATGTACAGAGACGAGAAGAGGAAATGCAGAAAGGAACCTAAAGAAGGAGTATACGGAGATCACTAGCTGGAACTAGCGTCGGCCGTAGCCTAGATGGAAATGACGCCAAATGAATACCATGATCGATTAATTGTGAAGAATAGACGGGGATGTACATAAAAGACGATAGAGGAAAGGAGTGTAGGGATATCGGCTTCGTGGAATAAGATGGAAGCGATAAATGAGGATTGATCATGAGTACGACGTAGTTCGTGACTCAAGTCCAAGAATTCGGGAGGCGGACAGAATACGGAGGAAGTTCATGGCCAGGACCAGTAATTCTCGTTTAAACGCTTTTTGCAACCGTTCGAATCTGAGGAAGGAAGGCGTCCACACTATGCTCCCGAACTCTAGTACTGGTCTGACTAGACTGCAACACAGAGCCTTCAGGCACGTTGGGTCCGAAAATTCGGACCCGATGCGACGAAGGACGCGAGATACGACGATTTGGATGTCGACATATGACTGTTATTATTTGATCAATTTGACAAATTTTAGATGATGATAGATAAATCTCCCTCTAATGCTCATCACAGGCTTAATCCCTTAGCTTAGCACCTTACTGCTTACCATAAAAGCATACAAAGTATTGTGGCTACAAGATCTTCTTCTACTTGGATTAACGTCTTACTTGGGCGTGGCGACCTATACAGGCTTTCGAGACTTAATTCATTACCACGCAGCCGGGTAGTCAATCCTTGCTAGGGGGGGACGGTCCATTCTAGGCTTGAATTCATGACGGACATGTTATTGAGTTGACTACTGTACCACAGGACCGTCCAATAGATATTTAAACTTTTGTTTGAAACTTTTTAATAGTTTTTTCTAGCTGTTTTTTTTTTCAAATAACTGGTCTAAAGACATCAAGTCTTTTAGTCTGAAGTCAATTAAAAGTACCGATTCCTGTAGAACCTGGCGTGAATCGTTTCTCTTCCGGATCGTCTCCACGGTAAAGGCATTTACTTGTAAACTGCGTGTATGAAGTTAGCAAATCTTTAAACAGTATGAGAAGGTTGCACTAGGAATCATGTGGTACTAACATAGATGTATCATCACAGTGATCGTAACTCTTCGAAAGTAATAACAGTTAATATCAGTTATGTGATTAATTGGGCTACAATCCCATTTCTGTTAAGCATTTAGATTTATGTAGTTTCTAAACTCTAGTCCCACTTCTTTGCCGGTCTGGTGGTACAGTCGTCAACTCGTATTATTCAACAACATACTCGTCATGGGTTCAAGCCCCCAATGGACCGTACCCCCATACGTAGGACTGACTATCCTGCTACAGGTAATCAATAAGTCACTGAAAGCCAAGCTAGTACAGGCAGGCCTTGACCGAAATGCGGTTGTTGTGCCAAAAAGAAGAATGGGAAGTCTCACCTCATCTTTTAACCGATCCAATGTTTGAAAATAATTCAATTCAATGATACCTAATAGAATATTATATTATGACTAATTAAACAAAATAAATTTCTTCCCTTTTCTTACAATAATCTGTTTACCCAGACATGTACTTCATGGGGGAATAAAATGCAATATGCAATATGCATAATGCAATAAAACAATAAATCATGTTTTGTTTAATTGGACAACAATAACACAGCAAATCGTAAATAGCAGTAGAAAATACATACGTACAAAAGTAATCAAACTTGAATAACCTATTTGTTTGATTGATTTGTTTTGATGTAACTTGGCATTTTACAATGGAATTTTACTATGCTATCGTGTAGCCGTGGTCATATTGGTTCTTTTAACATCCCAATAGCAAACGAGTCTATCCGGCCTTATAGCTGTCTGTTTCGCAACTATCCTGTAACTAGAGTAAATACTTACGAGTGTAACAGCTAAACAATATATCCTTGAGTCAGAGTTAATAAAAAAACTTAGCAATATGTTAAAAGATTTAGCTAAAATACACCCCAAGAAACGATCGATTGATTGAGTCAAAGTCAAAAGACAAAAGAAAAACAAAAGTATGACTTTTCTACTTTTTATCATACTTTATAGATTTGCTGAAGCTGTAGATCTTTATGCTATAAAAAAATTCAACAAACCTTTATTTTTGATGCATTGTAGATTATGCAAAAATATAGTCAAGATATCAGAAAATCAAATAACATTGAAGGGTGAAAGATATAACCAAGACATAATTTAGCATCTACCATAATTCTGATTCCGAAATAATGTTTACCACAGAATGAACATGTTTTTTCTAAATTTCTTTTAAAGAAACTTACTAAAAAAATGCTATAATATGACTTACCCTTTCTAACATTGGCACGGGTACTACTTACTTGTTCTCCTTGCAGATGGTGTACCAGATGAAGGACCCGATGGAACTCTCGTCGTGTGCAGTAGGCGTGCGTAAACCACGAACAAAGAGCGCCCAATTGTGCACACCGAGCCACGATCATCTTCCCGCCGGCCAACCGCCAGTCTACAGCAGTGCCGGTCCAGTACGACAGCGCAAGCAGCAACAGGATCCATCCTCGATTCAGACCACCGAGTTTTCGAACCTAACGCGCGAGGAACGGCGAAGACGGCGGCGGGCCACTCTCAAGTACCGCACGGCGCACGCGACACGCGAACGGATCCGCGTCGAGGCGTTCAATGTGGCATTTTCCGAGCTGAGAAAATTGCTTCCGACGCTGCCGCCGGACAAGAAGCTGTCCAAAATAGAGATACTCAAGCTGGCTATCTGTTACATCTCCTATCTTAATCATGTGCTGGACGCTTGATTTTGCTTTTGTTGATTTGATGCTAAGTTGCAATAAATAACTTGTCGATCTGTATAAAACATATGTAAAGGTGCAGCGTAGTGTTTAACAGTTGGGAAAGAAATGTTGCTGTTGTTGACATTTTCAGGACTCTTTTGGGATGGAAGGCGGGCAAGGAAGAACACTGATACCACCATCTCCCTGCAATTCCATCCCTCTCGTAAGATTACGCTTTTGAAACCAATAATACCGATCAGGACGACGACGATGTTGTCCTTATTTATGATTATTTAATTTTAAATAATAAATAACATTCATGCAGTTGTTTGTGGGTGCCATCTTATGCGGACAAAACCACCGATGGCGAGCAGCTAAAGCAAAACCCTTCTCGCACTAAATTGGCATGAGTTCATCTCTCCCTGGAGACTCCTCGAAATGTTCCGTTTTATTATCCATTCCGCATCAGACTATAAAGTACAGGGCTTGACACAATCTGCTATTGGTGAAAATCGACAAATCAAAATTGACCTAAGGAACCTAAAGGTGTACGTATGAGTGTATGTGTGTATGTTTGTGTATATGATAAGGTTATGAATAATTGAGCTGACTTAATGGAGTTTCTCGTCCCTGTCCTGTCCACTACTACTGGTACACGGTCTTGAGAAGCGGGTACTTTCTCTTCTCGATCGGCTTATTGTACGCCTGCTGATAGACGCTGATCAGTCGCCAATAGTCCGGATAGCCGGAACCCTTCTTCCAGAAGGCAAACGGTGGCGCTAACGTATCGATAACGTAGTTCTTCTTCGTGTACGGCTCGCGTGGTTTGGGAATGTGCAGCAGCTTCTTGTAGTTGGCCGGTTTGCGCTGCGTTCCGTTCGGTCCGGTATCGAAGCTGCTCAGCGTGCCCGACACATTGCTCTGCGGTATGCCGGCCTTAAACGCACACCGGTACTCCTGGTGGAAGTTGTACGGAAACTCCTCGGGCGCGAACTTGTGACAGAAGCGTTCGATCCGCTCCGCATGCTTGGCCGCTGCCTCGTGCAGTTTGCGCTCCATCGAATTTGCGCTGCCACCGTGACGTTGGAGTTCCGCAATTTCCTTTCCCTGTGAAGAGCCGTGCGATCGGGCCGATCCACGCACTGCCGGCAGGTTGTTATTGTTGATTTCCATCGTGGTCGGTTCCTCGTGGTGTTTCTGCTGATGCTGCTGTGGCAGATCATGTTGGCGATCCTGTCTTCCACTACCATTCTTTCGCTGCTGCTGCTGCCGGCCAGCAGCGTTTGGCGATTTGGACGAGCGGGCAGAACTGTTGCCACACTTGCAGCGATTGCTGGTCGGGCGTACCAGGCGCTTGTGCTGTCGAATAACATCACGGTCGAAAAAGTCCTCCTCCCCGAGGGTGTTGGAAAAGACGCCTCCAGCGTGTACCACTGTAAGCGTAGGGGTACACAGTGCAGGTGGATTAGATACGTAAAGGGTAAAGGGGCAAACAAAGAAACAATTGAATTGGCAATGATTTGTGGTGCGATGTTTATTTGACAGGTCCCCACGGGACAGAGCGACTTACCCGCGGGCAGATTTAGGTCCTTGGCCGGCTCTACCACTTCGAATATCGGAGGCGCCACCGAGGGTTTCGAGCCGTCCATGTAGGTTTGTGAGCGTGGTTCGTGCTTGGTACGAAACTCCCAACCGATTGCCAAATCCATTGCACCGACCTTCTTCTTCACGCGCATACTTTCCGGCCGCTCGGGTGTGTCCAGCGCACTCGGCACCTTCGGTATGACGCCGCACGTTTTTGGCCGATAGACACGATACTTGGTGCACTTGGTAGGTCCTGCCTTGTAGTTCTTACAACCAACGCCTGTGGAAAGAGCGCAGAAATGCATAACAGCAAGCAGTCCATCGATTGTGACGGCTGTGGAGACTGCGCTTCCCTTCCCATTTACCTACCGGTTGCGTACGGTCCAACGCTTAGCTCCATGCCGGGATTGGGGAATCCGGCGGCCTGCGCTTTCCGAAATGCAATATCAATCACTGCATCCGGCAGCGGCTGGTGCTCGAGGTTTTCCTGTGCCATTTTCCGCGCCGTTTGAAAGTTACAAATGGCCGGAATGAACTGGGACTTGGTGGCCGCTGACTGGGAGGTGAACGATCGCTGATGCCGATGGTGCGTCGGTTCCCCATGCTGTGTTGGTTCCGGCCGGGGTCCTTCGCCTGACTCGAGCAGCTTCAGGTCGCGGAACCGACTAATCATGTCGGGTGAATGTGTGCCATTCATTTTGTGTCCGATAGAGTTCAATGCTGCAATAAAATGTTTTCAAACATACAAGGAGTAATATCTTTGTAAAACATTATAGCTCAGTTACACTCCCAGACTATTATAATATGGTTAATTTCATTTACTTAAGAACGCGAAGGTTTTATAAAGAATCAAATGAAATGTCCATAAAATGACAATTTTCATCAAAACATCGTTTACTTCATAAAGAAGAAGAACATCCTCTAATAATGGAAAGCTGTATACATTTGATAGTAACACTTAGCATGTTCTTAACACGAGATTTAAACGCTTCCATTAACTAAAGATTGCGTCATATGTGTCCTCAATAACGTTATTTGTGGAGCTATGTGACCAGCGAACTGAAAAGTTTGGAACAAAAGTTTGTAACAATTTGACAGTTACGGTCCGCCATTTTGGAATTCAGCAATTGTGCTCAAAAAAGATGCATGTAAAAATTGTTTGAAATGAGTTAAAGTACTTTTATAAAACTTAAAAAATCAACCCACGCAATTGTTAACGTTTCATGGCGCAATATTTATCCATCAGCAAAAAATGAATCCCTCATGAGTATTATGTGCGACAAATCGGCGTTTGTGTACTTATTTTTCAGGCTGAAATAATCGCGGCTGAAATACTGAGGCTAGTTTTGCGTGTGGATTTGTATAGAGTGTAGACATGATTTCAGCCGTCAAGCGTCAAACTCCATATAAAT
Source organism: Anopheles merus (assembly GCF_017562075.2). NCBI lineage: Eukaryota > Metazoa > Arthropoda > Insecta > Diptera > Culicidae > Anopheles > Anopheles merus. The sequence continues at coordinate 10,770,111 of NC_054083.1, forward strand.
CAACTGGCCAGTATCGAAAAAGCCCTCAATGATAGCTTTTCAACATATTTATTAATAGCTTATGGCGGCTGCGTGGTCCATTCGAAAGTCGTACTGGTATCTACAAAGGCAAATGAGAATCGGATCTCTTTTCGGACCAACTTCGCGTAGCAAAAAATGTTTTCCAGGCAGTCCTCGCGACTAATAAGTCTTGTAAGCTTGTCTGAATACGGTTTAGTCGAATAGCAATACCAAATAATAGGAACTAGTTGCTGGCAAATACTTTTGATTCAAACAGTTTCCTTTTGAAGATTTAAACAATTTTTTTTAAACAAACAAAGGCATTTTAATATGTCCTTAGTTATCCAGCGCTACAAAACCTTTGCTGTCTGGCCTGGAGGATTGTCCGAAACCGCTCACGGTCTCTCGCTTTCGTCCGTCTATTCGGTATCCCGGTCGGATTTTAACATGTCCTAGCTTCACAATTACACTAACAATTGTCAAATGAATAAAGAATCTTAAAATTCTGTAGATTAAATTCCATGGAAACATGATCCATTCCCTTCCCTACATTGATTGATGTCGAACGATACCGTATAACGATGCCTTACAATGAATGTTCTGCGAAGTGTTGATTAGAGTGAAACTTCTCTTTCCCATTGAGACACGAACGCACCACCGGGACCTGGGTGTAATTCTAATTGAATGTTGTATCATACTTACATTCGCCACCAATTCACACGCACTTATCAGCTGCTCCTAATTTAACGCCACTGCACCTATGGCGACGGCTTGATGGCTTGACTTTCACACGCGCCGCTGTCAACACTTTGAGTGTTGGGAGCGTGCACTGGATGCATAATTTACTTACACACCAAACACAATTGGCACAACCATGACCATGACGGATCGGGTGTTAGCCGTTGGTGTCCCGTCGTTCGCGGTTTCACCAGATTGAGGGGTTCGGATGAGATAGCATCACCAAACAATCTACAACCCCTCGGTTTGCAGGTGTCTTCGCCTAAACTTCCAAACACCAAACGATCGACCAATTACATTGTAATTATGGGCGTTAGCATTCATGCCCGCGCGAGAACCGTCGTCGTGGTAAATTTCGTTTTCGTGAATTAGAATTTGCGATTCAAAATCCCTACCCTCCTGCGAGCGATCCCAATTCCACCCTCTTGCGTTCCCATTGCTCCCGAGGGGAATGTCGGTTAGATAGGGATAAGGAAGGATGCGCTAGCCAAGTTTCCAAGTTAATCCCGAAATCAACACGTGTTTCAATTACCCCATAGTGCAGTTTAAGGAGATATAGGGGGGGGGGGTGTGTGTGTGCGTATGTTTTATTTTCCTGTTCCGGGGTTGTAACGGCAACCTGTTTATAGACGACGGGAGAGTGCGGAATAAAAGGCACATACACAAATGCATTGAAAGGAAATGACGGATTTGGATGAATTTTTGGAGTGTGGTTGTATGTAGCAAGCTGTACATTTCCTGTATTTAAATCTTCAACGATTTTATTTGAAATTTTACTAGTTTTTGTCATATGGTTGGTTGTTGATTCCAAGCAAATTATTAATAAGATACTATATGTATGTTATTTAACCATGGTATTTAAAACAATCAAAAATATTCATTTTTATTTATTACTTAGTTTTCCATCTTTCTCAATCCTCATCAAAAAGTGGATATTTTTCTGAACTTTTCGAGATTATCATATTATTTTAATTCTTATAAATAAAATTCATTGCGTTCATGTGACCTATCATGATCATGCAGGACTTATACAGGCTTGAATTGAAGCTGTCCGGATATGTAGGAGCCAATATGTCTGTGGAATAAATCTCCATGTTGCTCTTACTATCTAATATACATTTAGTAATCATAAATCTAATAATATAACACACACACACACACACACACACACACACACACACACACACACACACACACACACACAATAAACTGATAAATATAAAATTTCTTATGGAATGAATGTAGATGTTTCTTGTTTATCGGTTTAAATTTAAAAATTGAAGAAAGTAAAAATAATTTTTATTTATATTGATAACGCATTTAAATATCTTTAAATAATTAAGGTTAAAATTTAGATTGAATAACATTATAATATTGTGCTTATAATATAAGACAATGTCGTCCATCTTGATGAAAAGACAAAAAATAATGTAAAAAATCGTGTAAAAAATTAACTCAATTTCTTTTTAAATGATAAAATTTTAAATAAAATGCTTGCCAAAATATCCTGTCTTTAACTTTGTTACACGTTTATAAAAAATAAAATAAGGCACACAAAAAGGATTCAGAGTTACAATAATATCAACGTCCAATTGTGAAAAACTACAAAAAAGCGAGTGTCGTTAAGTTTGAAGGACGTTATCACTCAAATTAAACGGTAGCAAAAAGCAACATTACTACAGGCTCAGCAGCGGATCCAGAACGGAGCCCCCGAATCACTAAAATATATGGTGCTCTTACAATTGCTGGAGCTCTCACACCCACGGAACCCCTCGCGACCGCTTAGTCTGCGTACCGTTCAAGCCGCCACTGTCCAGGCTATAGGTATTTGGTGGTTGCAAAATGTCACGCAAAATTCAACCATTTCAAACTGAAAACTTTTCGTCTCTGAAGCAGCAAGTATTAGTTCCAAAGACTCTCCTGCAGGTTTGTTTGACACAAGTTTACAGATACCACCACGCCTAGAAGCCTTGGCTTTGCAGCTGGTGCGTCTAGGATGCAGGACAGAAACAAATCCGACACTCTTGCCAATGCTCTTTTAAGGGACACATGTGCAGACAAACTCACAGACATACATACACATACACATAGACGTACTCAACGGGACCTCAACCTGCCAAAATGGGATTTCACAATCTGTCTAGGGAGCAATTTATCACTACCGGATTTGTCGTTCCGCCCCTTCGACACCCTTCGATCGTAGTAATTGTTTGAAGTAGCAGCACTGAAGGGACTGTCTCGGTGTGTTTATATGCTTAGGATTGTTAAATACGAAACAATTGGTATACTGGGCAGAACACACACACACACTGGAAAAGGTAGCGGGAATGAGAGAGATTCCCCAGCGGGGTCTGGGTTAACGTTGGTGGAATATTATTTGGCGGAAAATTACCATCATTACGTTAGGTGCCGTCGATCTGGTTGTAATGGAATCGATACGTTCAGCAGACTGATGTTGGCAGCGGTAGTGTTGAAAGTGGTTCAAATAGCTTTTCGATCGTAATGGACACCCCGATGTCCATTTGATATTTGCAAAAAGCGAACAATGAAAATGGCACAGTAAAGTAAAACCGATTACACAACTTACCCTATCACGGAGCAGCTTGAAGCCTGAGTTGTGCAGGGCGTAAACGATCAGTACGAAACACAATTAAACGCTTCGAAACTAAAAAAGTGTATTAAATTAAAACAAAACGTAACTGCAACGACACTCGCACAAACGTCCCGTCTTCGAAAGGTGCGTCCGATACACACTGAGGCAGGCCTACACCATAACGAAAGGGCACACTGTTGTGTTATGTGTTGGGTGTAGAGAAATTGATTTTTGGCTAGAGAAAAAACGGCTTCTCGTGTTGTGGAACGGTAAACAATGCGCCGTTGCCGTAGGTTATCAGTAGCAGTTGTGCGGAAATCGGGCATGCTTGCTCGCTTCCGGAACGCGGTCCAACGGTCCTATGGTTGTAGCAGCACGGAAAGATAACAAATGCTAGGCGTTATCGAGTATATCGGCATTTTGGTATGGTTTTGTACCGCGAAACATTCCACCACCATCTGAATTAATGCACACAGAACTAATCAAATAAATTGATTAGTGATTGCAATTGCAAACAATCACAATAGAGCGGAATACAGCTATTAGGATGAAATTTTCTAATAAATTTTAAATAAATAAATTAAAATTGCTATACTTTAAATACGTCTAACCCAATCCAGATAACCTTTCTGCTCTTTTATAATCAGTTTCTAATGATTTGATTAAGCAGAAGTACCCACAGCAATTTAAAGAGCTGCAATAAGAGTGTGGTAGATGCGTTAAATTCTATTAGCGCAACCAATTCTAATGCATATGGTTAAACGGAACGGGGTGGCATTGTCCTCCCGACCGTAACATACCGTAGCTTGTATGTGTGCATAAAAAGGCTCTTGCCTAGGCATTGCCAAGGGGGAAAAGTATAATTTGCGAGGGAAGAAAAAAAGGATAATTGTCTTCCCGCGTGAGGGGAATGCCTAACGCCGCTTTACGAGTAGGTGGTGGTAGTTGGGATTGAAAACGGTGTTTATTTATAATTATTTTTTATCCATTGGCATAGATAAATGATACTATTTTCGAGTCAGTAATCCACCAGCTCAGCTGGACATATGTTTGATAGTTTTGTGATGCGCATGTTTATACCAGATTTCGTTGTAGGTTGCTCATTGTGTGACTTGGATAAGCCCTGCCAAGGGTTTGATAGGGTAGCGGCTTTGTCTTTTTAAAACAAAACAAACAGATTGATACGGCAAATAATTATGAAATATGAGAAAGTAAATAAAAGGAAAACAAATAGCTTCACTATGAGCAAAAGAGGACAAAACACGTTTTTCTTAAATGGATCGATTTGACTTTTTTTTAACTTTGTTGGGTATTTACTTGTAAATATTGGATATTTTCGTTTGAATGGAATTTTCTATCGATTCTTGAAACATATATCAGAAATTTGATCGAATGTTTTTGTAAAACAAACTTATCCATGTACATATACGCCGTTAATCCAAATAAATAGTCTTTTTACCTAAATATATAATATATAATATTTTATATTTAACGCGACTGTGATCTAACACCTTTACTTTTCTACTGAAGATGTCGTGCATCCATGCTTGTTAACACTCATCTTCACAGATTAAATACCCTGAAACTTAGGTTGCTGTTAAGGCAGGCGTAGATCGAATATAATTTATTTATTTATTTATTTAATTGTTATACCGATTGCGAATATAAACTCAGATTCAATTGAAGAGTTTGTATTGATTGTTTGATTTTTCCATTTCAGATTTCTTTTTTATACAAGTTTTATAATATCAACTTCATTATTATGGAGGTTTAATTTTTTTTTTTCGCGGGCCACACAGAAAAATCTTGCGGCCGCATTTGATCCACGGATTTCAAAATACAGGTGTCCCCCGAGATACGACTGTATTTGGGACCGAAAAAATGTCCCAAAGTAAGGCGTAAGTCGAAAAAGTCGTATGTCGAATATCTATGAATATAAAGTTTATAACCGAAGTTGAAGAGTTTGAAATTGTGATATCGTGTTTTTTATTTAAAATAATGTTCGATAATGTAATAATTATATGTTAAAAACCGTACACAATATAGATATTCAAGATAGGGTAGTTGTGAAATCTTTGGAAATGTGTGTACAACGGTTATCAGCCCAGATATTCAAAAAAATACATCAATTTCTTGTCAATGAAAACTTTTAACTGTCAAAATCAAAATCGTCGTATCTGCGAATCGTCGTAACTCGAAGGGGTTGTAACTCGGGGGACGCCTGTACTCATGTATGTCCTAATACATTTATATTAAACGGTAATTCAAAAGTCATTGATAGCCAAACCCATAAGTGGTACAGGCAGGCCTTGACCGACAACGGTTGTTGAGCCAAAAAGAAGAAGAAGAAGAAGTTCACCTTAAAGCGGCCTTAACCTAGCTTAAATAATAGTGATGAGAATAGTTCCGAAAATCGAGGAACGGAACGAACCTGCCAATCTGGAGAAAAAGAACGGAACGCGGAACGCAGGTCGCAGGTTCAAGATGACCTACCATGGTTACGCTTTTTTCAGTTGCTCACTTTATATATGATTAACTTCAAAGTATTCTTTGAATATTTTGTATTATATTTTTTATGCAGTAATCACACAGTTTCAATTAAAACAAAGCTTAATAATAGTTTACTGAATGTGTAAAACTATTCTTCTACTAAAATATACCCGCTTAACTTAAGTAGCCCGCTATACAGTTCCTTTTTCATTAAAAGCTTAAGGAATTTTGTTTGTTTTTACTAAAATTAATCATTATTCCCTTTTTATACTTCTAAATAAAGAAGTAAATCAGAAATTTGTTGCAACGCGTATGAAATGTTGATGCAAAATCATAAAGCTTACAAGTTTAATCGGCTTTTTTAAATTTCGTATGGATTAAACTACGCTGATTGAATTAATATTTCTTAATAGAAGCAGATAGCATCGAATAACATTGGTTTATTTAAAATACATAGACTGTTAAGTTGTTTCTGTTTCTGTTTCACGGGGCGATAAACGGCGTTAAATAAATTATTGCGGAAGGATAAACATGTCATGCACCCTCAATATTTAGTTGCACAAAGAAGATCTAAAGTAAAAATTCAAATGAGTTCATTGGAGATGCATGCGCAACGAAGCAGCTTAGCACCAGACACATAGCAAGTCATTGACTACCACAATCCAATCAAAATAACGCACCTATACTGATAACATCCATAGGGCAGAAGAGAAACATTTCATTCATTGTGCTTACCGCTAGTGCAGGATTGTCTCTTTAAATTTTAGCGATTAGCTTCCCACCAATCATAAATCTCTATCCTGGCTTCACGGCTCAGGTGTTGTACCGTTATCTCTTTGACTGAAAGAGTATGGCTTGCGCTGTTATCACTCACATAGACAGAATGTGTGTGTGTGTCCATACTAGAAAGAAGCAAAAGAGAAGGCCGTTCTTTACCGGAACCCCAAGCGAAATTTTTCGGGGATAATGAACACAAACTCATGCCATCTCTCTCTATTCATCAGCCCTACTCTCTCACACGCATCGATGAACTTTTACACATATCTTTGTTCATTGTATTATATTTGAAGGGTTTAAAAGTGATAGATAACAATTCATGTTCATGAAGTAGTTATGGTCAAATGTTAATGGTGTAATGTTTGTACCATGGTCGACATGAGTTCAATTCCATTTTTATTGTTTTTATTGATGATTTAAAGTTTTATTTAATTTTTAAAACATCCTCCTCCAATAACTTCAAACCCATTTACTCATTGTTAGAAATGCGTGTTTAATAGTTAATCTGTTATTTTTATTGTTTTATTTATTTCTTTTCATTTATTTAGTATCAGTACCCCTTCATACAACCAAACCAGTAAATAGCACGATAATGAATAATAATATGGTGGCGCAACTGGCAAAGTGATTCCAAATAGAACTAGCGATGTGGTTGGTAGCATCAAGGATGAAGCATGAGCATGAATTGGAACATGAGTGGAGGGAGTGAATCCGAATGTTCATTTCTATTTTTAGCTCTTTTTCGCATGGGTTCATCTTTCACGTGTGTTCACTATCCCCGAAAATGATCTGTATTTCGTTGGTCTTTTCGGGGATAATTCGTTAACGAATTATCCCCGAAAAGACCAGCGAAAACCAGCGTGGTCGGGAGCTTGGGACGAAAAGAACGCTGAGAGAAACAGGTTCAGATTTTACCTGCTTCTTTTGTACGTACCAAATCGGCCCATCGTACGAAAGAGAGCAGATGATCGTGCGTTCCAGACTGGATCGAAAAGAACGCTGAGAGAAGCAGGTTTAAATTGAACCGGCAAACCGGCTCATCAATACAAAGAGAGTAGAATGTCGTGCGTTCTACCGGATCGCAATAAGCACTGAGAGCAACCGGCCCAGCACAGATCGCCGAGAACGCTGAGAGCAGCCGGTTCAGATCGCATCGATAAGATCGTTGATAACAGTCGGTTCAGGTCGGATCGCAAAGAACGGTAGGAGCAACAGGTTCAGTTTGAACCTGCTTGGGTAAAAAATAAGGATTGCGGTCCGGATGCTTGCATGCTGGAACGGATCGCACCTGGCAGGTTCGGAACGCAACGCGCATCACTATTAAATAAACTTATAATGCTTACAACTTGTATATAACATAGGAAAAAATATCATAAAAACAGTTACTATGTATACTAATGTACTAACACATCCTACAGCTGGAATCTTCCAGTAATGCAAAAATCAAGCAAAAATTGACTTGTGAAATAGACATTAAGTTAGACATTACTACAAAACTAGGAGGTATGTTATTGAGTGGTTTATGGATGTCCTCTAATGACAATCCAATGCTTTTATTGTTTTATTTGTAGAATTGCTATTTTAATTAAAGGTTTTAATGATTTATTTGTGTTAAATTTGGATGGAGTAGTTTTGGTTTTCGAATAACCAAAGGAAAATTTACCCTAATTTAAACGATAAAAGTAAGTTGCATTCCACAATGGTGTTCTATTTTTTTTATTTATCTTGATTTGTATGGCTCATGAAGGACGTGAGAAAAAAATTAAGTACACCTCAATCAGAAAGACATTTTGTTACTATTGTGTAACAAGTTGATTCACATAGCAGACAACAAGTTCAAGTCGTGTAGTGTAAATGAAATAAAGGATATTCGCTGACCCAGACCTCAAAATGCAGCATGCTTGCATGTTACACGTAACATTGGGGCGACCGGTCAAATGATTAGCAAATTATACGATTAAGCTTTTAAAAGGGCGAGCGTAACAAGAAAAGTTCATTACGAATTATGTACCGGTAGCTATAAATTGAAATCATGTATATTCAAGAAAATCAGTCAACTTATTTCTCTAAAAGTGACCTGCCGCCTAGAAGTAGGTTCCATATAATCGACTGTTCAGAATCTGCCCAACAGGATCCCATGCGCTTTATATAAAGAATTTGGGACGATTTACAGTTTTTAAATAGTATGAATTGTATACCAGAAGATAATTATCGTTCCATTATGACCAAATATTTGAAAAACAGTCAGGCTGTTGCGCAAACTGAACAAACTACTGCAAGATGGGCACATAATTCAAGTAAACTAAGACAAGTAAATCGGATGAGCCCTATTCCAATAGTAAAAATGCACACCATTGAAGGACCGCTAAAAAATAAACTACTAATCAAGCATCGTTTGCGTAAGGCGGCCGACAATAGCACTATCAATGGTATGAAGTACCTTGGAACACGCTGCAACAGCTATGCAAGGCAAGTGGACTGTGGAAAAACTGAACGCAAACAAACTCTGATGCGATTAAGTGTTGTTTTTTTTTTGTTCCTTACAGAAGTTTTTGGGTCCTAGTACTATGCGGATCATTCGCATCGATGGTCTTTATTCTGCTGTTTACAATCGATACATACGATGAAACAATTAGTGTTAATCCGGACACGACTTACCTTCGCTGGAACAGCACCTTTCCGGCAATATCGCTCTGCTACGCCAAAGGGCGTACTAATCAAATTTCCAGCTTCCTTAAGGAACATTGGAAGATTACTAACTTTACACCCGCTAAAAGGTTTAGTGCTGAAACGGTATAATGTTGTAGTTGGATCTATAAATTGTAGTTTTTGTGTTGTAATATTTCAGTACCGATTATTTGTGGCCGAAAATGGCTCAAACATACCTATTCATCAACCCGAACAGTAATCTCGACGAAGATATTACCGCAATATGCAAAGGTCTCAATAGTACTTGCAATCTTAATCTAAAAGTGATGAAAAATAGGGTACGTAGATAGTTAGTATGTTAGATTGTCGCATACCAAAATAAATACCCTTTATTGTTTCTTTTAGTTTCTTCCTTCCAATTGCAAGGACGTGCTTTTCGATGTGAAGTTTGTCGGAAAGTCCTTTGATTGTAATCATATTTTTCGCTACACTCTCACCGAGATGGGCAACTGTTTTACGGCAAACAGTATATTTGATCAGTAAGTAGTCTAAAGTAATACTACTACTACTTCTACTACTTTTACTACTAGTAGTAATAGTAATACAAATAATACCTTTACCATTTCAGTGAGCTCAAATTCGATAACTTGCCGCTTAAGTTCAACGTGTGGACTCGTAAAAGAAGTTTAGAATTTCGTTATCGAAACTATGACAGTATAAACTATATGGTAACTTAAAACTAACTAACTAACTAACTAACTAACTAACTTTCGACTAACTAAAGAATTGTCGAAATTAAATGTGTCTGTAATCCTTTTTTACCTTTCTAGATGTACATCCACAGCCCTGAAGATTATCCTAATTTTGTGGAACCATTCTTTGCACTAAGAAAATCTGGTACGGTCTCCCATTTTATGCTTGAGGTAAAATCGATTTATTAATGCCGAAATAGCCCATTTCGTAATGATTAGTAATAAATGTTCGCCCAAGATTACCGAAACAGTAAATAAGCCCGAGGTAAAGGATGAACCGATCGACAAGCGCAAATGTAAATTCCCGGAGGAAAGGCTATCGCCAACTCTCGCATACAGCTTTTCGCAGTGTTTTCTGTACAATCGAATCAACTTGGAATTGAATTTGTGCAACTGTACGATACCGACCTCACCGAAAGAATGTATGCTAATGTACAAACCCTGCTGCTCTAGGCTGTTTTACTAATTCTATCCACTTTGTTACACATTTTTAGATGAAGATTTTTACTGTGACTTTGAGGGTCTTTTATGCATTAACAAAGGTACGAAATATTGACTAAATAATGATTTATAACATATTATCTTGCTCAGCAACATTAAAAGTGTGCTTCATTCACGTTACAAGCCAATGTACGACAATCCACCAAGCACGTGCACACTGTACACAAGGAAAAGTCGTGTATGCAAGCATGCGAGTCTTTGGAAACTCACGTGATTGGGTGAGTAAATTTGCATTTTTTTAATCATACTTTATGATTCTATCTGTACGACTCTATGTGCAGGGAAACTTACTCTTCTGCCGCATCTAGCTCCGAGCCTGGGAAAGTTGTACTGGAAGTGCTGAATGTTCCAATTTTCCGCTACCAAAGGCGAGTTATCAGAAATAAGCTGGATTTCGTTGGTAAGAAATGAGGGCCAAAAATCAACCCAGGCAGTAAGATTACTTCTCTACTGCAGTTTCTTTGGGCGGAATCGGTGGACTGTTCTTTGGAGCTTCATTGATAAGTATCATTGAGCTTATGTACAACATGTTCTGCAAGCCGTATCATCTTAAAGTAAAGTTTGCTTCAAAATGAAGAGGTTAAATCTAATTTTTAACTGACATTTGTAACACACTACATAATTGTAAAAAAAAAAAAAAACAGTTCAATTACACCCACACTTATTTAATGAAATTGCTAGTTGTAAAACTTCTTCATTCATAACCAAGTCCGTACACACATACACAAGCAAACAAATCGGCTCGTGTACGCACCACCACATGCACACGCCTGCTCTACGCCTGCTGCAAATGTCATAACAAACGTACTCGTGTAAACAAGTGAAACCGCGCAAGAGATGAATTCTTTTCATCGCCGTTCAAAAACACTTTTGCAAACCTTGCTAAACGCAAATATTGCTGGCAGCAGCCCGAGTCGTGTATTTACTCGATCACAATGCTACAAAGCTGTTAACAGACGTGCAATAACGGAGCTAAAAAATCTGCGGCGTGATCCACCGAAGGAACCAGCCGGCACTTCCGACCGAAGAACATTGGCCGAAGCATTGCACGGCCGGATACGAGCTACCGGGCCAATGACGGTGGCCACTTATATGCGAGAAGTTTTGCTAAACCCAGCGGCTGGATACTACAGTACAAAGGAGAATGTGTTTGGCACAACTGGAGATTTCATCACCGCGCCGGAAATTGGACAAATTTTCGGTGAGGTAAGACGGGTTTATTCCACAAATAGATTTGTGACGATTGGGTGGATAACGATGTTTTCCCATTTTCACCCTCTTAAGCTGGTAGCCATTTGGTGTATAAATGAGTTGCAAAAATTTAACTATGATGGCCATATACAGCTCATCGAGCTAGGACCTGGCAAGGGAACGCTGATGCACGATGTGCTGCGCGTATTCGAACGATTCGGGCTGTCGAGAGATCGAGTCAGTGTGCATCTGGTGGAAATGAGCTCCAATTTGCAGCGCCTTCAGGCCGACAAGCTTTGCAACGGGATGGCCCACCGTACACCGGCGGACCAAAGTGAACCTCACGTACAGGAAGGCACTGCCAGCTCCGGTATCAATATTCGATGGTACACAGATGTCGTGGAAGTGCCGAAGGGATTTTCCATCATCCTGGCAAACGAGTTTTTCGATGCGCTGCCAGTGCACGTGTTCTGTAAGGAAGCGAGCGAAGGCGGTGCTTCGTGGAAGGAAATGTTGGTTGATATTAATCCAGAGCAAAAGGAACCGAGCTTTCGCTTCATACAATCGAACAGGGCAACTCCGTACTCAGTAGTGTTTGGGAAGCGATTCGATGGTAAGCAGTCACTTTTGAGGGATCGAAATCGAGTCGAGGTCTCGTTTGAGACGGAACAGATCGCACAGGACATGGCGAGACGCATTGACGGGCATGGGGGATTCGGGCTAATAATCGACTATGGCCATGAAGGTGACAAAACGGATACACTGAGGGTAAGTGTGCGAGAGTAGTTATGCAATTTTGCATTTTAATACTTTTCTTTTGTGCTCTGATTCATTATCTTCCAGTCGTTTAAAAATCACCAACTGCACGATCCGCTACAAGATCCTGGAAGTGCCGACTTGACGGTTGATGTCGATTTCGGATTCTTGAAGCATTTTCTTGAACAAGACGACAAAGCCACAACACTGGGGCCAGTTAGCCAGGGGACATTTTTGGAAGCGATGGAAGGTTCCGCTCGATTAAAGGTAAGATTAAATAGCACAAACATACTCGAAAAAAAGTATTACAACAAAGTTACGCGTATTGTAGAGTCTGCTAAGTGCAGCAAAGGACGAGAAGTATCGGAAAATGCTGTCGGACGGTTACGACGAGCTTACCAATCCATCCAAAATGGGAGAGCGTTTCAAGCTGTTATCCGTCTTTCCGTCAACGTTGAAAGAGTTTCTGAAGACTTCAAACAAAGTAGTGGGATTTGATTGTAAAAAATAAAACTGTTTCGTCGCTCCGTATCCTGGTCGGGTTGAACAACAAATAAACAAACAAAAAAGCATTTGCAAACATTGGTTGTTTCAGTTTAGTTGTTTAATTTTTGAGAAGCTATTATTTACGTTACATTTTGTTACATGGAAAACAAAAATATCATTTCGACCAATCTTGCATCAATGCATCGAACATATTTTTCCTCCATTTATACAGTCACGCTATGCAAGCTTCACATTATTCTAATTTATATATGACCCCAATCAAACGTACCCCAGCTTTTGTTTTTGCTGCTGCTGTGATGCGATCTGAGATTATTGTTTACAGTAATCTCTTTATTTTACACGCTTCGAGGCCAATGATCGTGTTGTTGTTGTCTGAATGTGTATAGTTTGGTGTGAGATTCGTGTACCATTTACATTCTACCATTACCTCGTTCACGGTGCGCGGTGTTAGTGCTTTTAAATTGTGTGACTACCGTTAACCTAAACCGAATCGATGACAATTGCCTTTCACTTCAACTTGCATTGCCTAAGCTCCTGCGCCCCATGGCACTCATTGTAAAGGGCCAAAGGACGCCAACAGATTGCATCCCAAACCTTCCAAAGTGCCCGCTTTTTGTTATTGGAACAAGAAACAAAAATAAATTCGCGAAATGAATAGCTAAGAGAGCTAAAAGCGAAAGAACCGCCTTGAGTGAAGTATGATTGTAAGGGAAATTAAAAGTGACTAGTACATAAAAAAGGAAGTATTTGCTCTGCAATAATCATAACAGGTCTTGTTATGGAACCTTTTCCACCGGCGGAAGATAAATAGCTGTGCAATCCTATAATGCATTTATAAATATACTGACAATTAAATAATGTGAAATCACGAGAGTTGTAATGATTTTTTAAGTAATATCTAGACCAAAGGAATCTCAAAAAATGGAAATCTCAAAATCGTCGAATAGCCCCGTCTGTTGCTAGGACTGCTTTCACCACTACAACAAGTAAGGCAGATCGATTATTTGCTCTGGGTGCTGGTTGGACAAGAATGCTTCGACACTCGTCCGATCATATGCTTAAAAACCGAAATTCACATTCAGATCAAATACTTTTTAAATGACAATGATGCATCTATCTGCTTGCCACGGTTTGGGACAGCGGCGTTGCAGTCTATTGTTCCAACCACGAACTGGTGACGGAATTTGGGCTCTTTAGCTACAAGCAAGAAGTAAATTAGAGATTAGACGAGACAACACAAATATAACATGTCGGCTAGAATACTCACGCTAATGTTAAACTGTTGTAACGTCTTTTCCAGCCCGTTCGCATTTCCGGCAAAGTATGCGGCTATAGCGTTGTGGAAGAGCAGCAACTGTTTGTGCATAACTTTAATCTAAAATCAACGAAAACGTGTATGAAATTCCGAATCTGGTTCTTAGGTTCACACGGCACTCGGCCACTTACCCTATTTTCCTCGAGAAATTGCATTTTTACCACTATGTCCGAGCGCAACTTTTCGTACTGATCTTTGCACTTTTCGTATTTCTTCTGCACCTCATCGTTCGAATACTTTTGCTGCGGTTCGCTACCGCCCGTTCGCTGCTGCTCCATGTCCACGCGGTAAGCGTCATACTCTACGCGCGCCAGCTCGTACTGGCGAATGGTGAGTAGCGTGTCCTCGATCGTCTTATTGCACAGTGTATTGATGGACGATATGAAAAAGTTCAGCGCATTTAGCAACAGCTCGCCGTTCTTGGTCAGGATCCGCTGCGTTTCGGCGTTCCGCAGAAACTCCTCTTGCAGTTCCGGACTCTTTTGTGCCAGGTCGGCAAATGTTTCCGACAGCAGGCTCTGGGTTTGCATGCAGTTGTAAAAGTGAGACGTGAAGGCGCGCGACAGGCGTAATATGCTGAGATACTTTTTCTGCGTCTCCTTCAACTGGTCGATCTGCGCCTCGAGCTCGAGATCGACTGTACGCGTCGATTTGCCCAGCTTCTCCAGCATAATCTGTTTGGTGCATTTGTACGTGGTAATGCTCCAGTTGCGGAACGTATCGAGCTTCGAGGAGCCGTTCTTAATGTACGCCGACTCGTCCTCCAGGCTGACCGAGGTTGGCGACGATAAACTGTGATTGCTAACGTTTCGCAGGGTCAGCGTGGTCGAGTGCTTGATCGTTTGCTGCTCGGAGCCGGTGTGAACCACATCAGTGCTATCGTTCATGGACGGAGTGTTTTTCAACATTTCGTGTATACTTTTCTCGTTCGATTTGTTCATGTTTGTAGCGTACATTTACTTCCTGTCTGGGCGAACAGAAACAAAGAATCACAAATCAGCCCGTTAACGATTAGCGCGTGCTGGAGCGATTTATGGCGCTACAATAATGTTTCCAACTAAAATGTACTATCTCTTCGGCCGCACTGTTGCTGTTTTAATTACCTTCTACTTTAGTTATACCGATTTGCTTTTGGTTGAAAATCACAGTAAAATGGGATTTTTTTCGTTTTGTGTATACTTCACGACAAACGTCATTCTTTCACGGCTCCTCCAGCTGACGCCTGCGCACTAAGGCCACGACCGGACATATTTCATGGTTCGCAGATGACGTTTCATAAAATATTATAAAATTGTTTGACAAATTGAAAAAAAATAACACCAAAGAGAACATAAAAAATAAATAAGCTCATTTTTATAAATCATAATTTGCCTAAATTTATTCATAAGATAAATAGACATTTGTAAATAACATGGAAGATTCGGATATTGAAACATAACATGGATGTGAAACACATAAGCAATACCTCATGATTAGTTATATGTTGGGACAAATTAAACTCAGTTGTAGGATATTTGTTTTATACCGACAGAAGAACAATAAAAATGTTTAAAAAATAAGCTGATCACAAAGTTTGATAGACATCCCACTGTCCGCGTCAACAATTCACCAATACCAACAAATGTCAATTTGTTTACGAGTTTTTCGCCACACTAACCATAGCACCTGGCGAAATCAGGGTTGTCCAATTGACTTGCATCAACTTGTATTGCGGAACGTAAATTTGTGCTGCTGCGTGTTTGAGGCAATTGTGTTTCGTAAAAAAAGACCTTGTGCCGTTTTAGCTGGTCATTTTTCTGACGTTTGTGATTGATGCAATCCAAGTTCAATAAAATATAATGAAATATTCATTCTAAACACATGCTAAGCACAGTATAAGTCCCCACCAAACTAGATCAAGTACGATCACGCAAACTCCAACAATTACTGTCAAAGGGGTTTCGTGGCAGGTGTATTGGTAGCGTTCCCGTAAAATACATTTCGCTAGGCAAGTTTTCACTTTTTGCTTTTGCAGTTTATTAACCTTCGAAAAATCTACACATAACAAACATTCAAACATGAGTTCTGTTATTGTAAATTCATTTTCTCAAACCATGCAGCCATGACCGATCAGGAAAGTATGGAGGAAGATATGCTGGGGATGCTGAAACCAAGGAAGCTGAAAACAACATCCAACGAGGATCGGGAACGCATTGTACAGGCGAGAGAAATGGGCAGCAGTGTTTCCGTGATTGCTAAATCGCTGAACATCAAGAGAACTACAGTGTACAATGTGCTGAGGAAGTATCATGCAACGATGAAAGTGGAGGCAGAACCACGCGGAAAGGTAATGGAGAAAAAGATTTCACCACAGATCCGGGAACAAATCAAACGATGGATTGATGAGGACTGCAGTACATCTTTGGAAAAGATAACGTACAGAATTTTGGAACAATTTCAAGTTAGAGTGTGTCGATCGACGGTGGCAAAAGAAGTAGGTGACTTTAACTACTCATTAAAAAGACTGCATTTACATGGTGATCAGAAACATGAGGGGGACATTGTGGCTGCTCGTCAGGAATATGCCAATGCACTGTCTGCAATGTCTGCTAACCTACCAGACAATAGCGTCGTTTTCATAGGTGAAGAAGCGTTCAAGATCAGCGTCAGAGTGATGCGAGCCAAACCTTGCTCAGGAAATCGGGCATTTAAAATTATGCCAGAGATACGAATCCGCAACGTAACGGTACTTTGCGCCATGAACCGGTTTGGCATATTGCATTACCTTACCCGTAACAGGGCCATCGATAGAAGCGTTTTTAGTGCGTTCATAGAAGAATTGATAGTAAAATTACGCTTGATAAACATTCCACGCGCAGTTATCATAATGGATGACGTTCCAACCCATACGAGTGTAGAGACGAAAAGTCTGTTTGAACAGGGCCCAGACGAGCTAATGTACCTACCTTTACAATCCTCATTTCTGAACCCAATCGAAACCCTCTTTAGCAGCTGGAAGCAGATATGCAATCGTGCAAACCCAAACAGCGAAGAAGAGGTTATTGCAGCGATAGAAAATGGCCAGGACCTTATAACACCGACTGATAGCGAGGGATGCTTCCAGCTAATGTGGAGCCACGTTATGTTTGAGACAATACAAAATTGAAAATGGGAAACTCCATTTAGTGATCGAGGAAATGAGAACGTGAGATTATTAGATTACATAGCGTAATATATTATATATATTACAACGCGTTAGAATATTGCATTCCACAACTATTTAAACAATATTACTTGAAGTAATTAATTGAAGTACCTTAAAAAAGCAATATTATAATTAACGGTTGTGAACAATTTATTTCACGATACGCTCAAGGTGATTTTTTTATGTCTCTAGGAATGAAGGACAAATACGATCAATGCAACATTAATAGCTTATGAACTTTGATATTTATAATATTTATATTTGTGAACATAAGAGTTAAGGCACGGGAAATAGAATATCCTTTCTTTTGGTATTTAATAGTCTAAGCTTTGATGTGTGTTTTGTAAGGTATCATCCGAAGAAAACAACATTTCACGTGCAATCTGTTCTATATTATCCGCCTTAAGCAATTTACTTGTACCGATACATGATGCCATTGTTTGATTGTTGCTACATTTCCATTTTGGTTAACAAGCTAAGCTTTCTAGACTTGAGATTGCATGAAATGAGTTCCCTTGCATTTGATATGGTGCGTATATAATCTACCTCAATGTATGGCTTACAGTTTGTTTTCATATGTTCATACTGCTGTTTAAAGACGATGCCATCTGCCGCTTCCAACATGTTCCGCAACGTACCTGCATCCGTCGTAATTTCCGTCCTTCTATCGCGTAGTTTAAGAATGCCGGTCACTTCGACCTGACTCCCTCGCGGTACGATTCCACTGTAATTGTCTAGACAAAGTTCAACACTACAGGCACCGTCGGGAAGCTGCATCGCACTGTGAATAAGCAATTGTGTAAGCTTTACATTTTAGTCGACTGAACATAACGTGGTCCGCTTGCAAAACAACACTCACCCCGGCAGGTCAGGCAGGCTCAACGATCCAAGCACGTTGTTGGTACAGGAAAGCGTTCCAATGACCGAACATTTTCCATAATGAAGGTGAGCAGGATGATCGGCAAGCACAATTTCCTCGACAATCAGTGGTTTGTAATGTTCACAAAACGGAATCTCTAATGGGGATGCATCTCGGCCGTTTGATGTTTGCTCCATCGAGCAGGTTTTGTTTACCCGTGCAGAACCGACGTTTGCTTTGATTTCGCCGCGGCTTTCCTAGCACGGCGTGTGGTTGTCAGTGTGGCCAGATTATTTTGGCGGTTTTCGGTAGGCGCATCAAAATTTTATCGGTAGTTTTCGGTAGGTTAAAACTCGAAACTTAAAAGAAGTAAAAGCGAAAGAAATGTTGAGCGGGATGGGGGGGGGGGGGGGGGGGGGTTGCTTATGCGCAAAATGAAAGTTCCATCTCACGAAAATATGCATCCTTTATTTAGGATATGGATTAGATTTGGTTCAGCGGTTACACAAATGAAGATTTTTCTGAAGTGTCGATCTGAAAATTGGAATTCTAAGCCAAAGAAGGACTAAGATGCACATTTTTTTTTGTGGTGACAAGTTCTTTTTGTCGGGGCTCCACGCGACCGCTTAGGACCGCAGCAGTGCTCCTTGGATACGATTTTATCGTTCGTGCTGTCATTTGATTTTCGCTGGATTATTTAGATAGATTTAATTGTTTGGCTGAGTTTTGTAGTTCAATGATTAAAAAATTGAGATTTTTTCCTTCAAACCCTAGATATATATACATCGGTATTTCTTGTCACTTTGCCCACAGGGCAAGGCGAGCTTTTTGGCGGCCACCGTCGCAAAACCGTCGCAAAACGTCAAAACCGACGTCGCATGTACTGCAAACCCAAGGTGTGTTTATTTAGAAGGTGAATTATTAACGCGTTTGCCGGGCGCCATCGTTGAGTATTGTTATGTCAAATCGCATACAATTTTCTATACCCCCCTCGAATCCTTCCCGATTTTAATACCGGAGCACGCAGTATTGTTATGTCAAGTCGTGAAATGTCAATAAGCTCTGAAGCACTTCACCTCCTAATATCCATACACCTTGCTGCAAACCGACGTCGCCAGCGAGCGAAACTCGCAACGATTTCGAGGCGCTGGCGACGGTCGTTTTTGACGTTTTGCGACGGTTATTGACCTTTCGAGCGAGCTTTTGCCCTGCAGACCAGTGTGGCCAGATTATATTGGCAGATTTCGGCAGGAGCACTGTTGAGAACGCAACCATTTAAATTCAATCAATTATTTTAACGATCAATTTCTTTTTACCCTACTAGCTTAGAGAATGAAGCAGTGCGCGTCTTTTATAAATAATGTGTGAGGTTTGAAGTAAGATTGTGTGAAGCTATGAATTGAAATGTGCGTTTAATTTGCAATAAAAGTGATAAAATATTTATAAACCAAGTTTGATGTGTTAAAGTTTTTCTTTTGATTCGGGTGCACCAAGTCCGTGTAAAGGGAAGCGCACAGCGTGCTAAGAAAGAAACGAGCGGGAGGGGGTTTTAGTCCAGCGCAGCGCAACTCGCTGGAATCAAGTGGGGTACCAATTCAGCGCAGCGCATGCCGAAAGAAACGGAAAGGAAGGGGTATAACAGCGAAGGGGTATGAAACAGCGCGAGCGAGCGTTCTTTTCAGTGAGAGCGCCTCGTGCATTTTAAAGCCATGCAATAGAGCGCATTCTTTCCGTGGTAACGCCCCAAGTGCCACAAATCCACTAAACGACCACTAAACGCCTTCTAAACGCCTCAAATTCTCTACCTAAACGGAATATAGAAAGACTTCGTTTAGCAGACGGCAAACGACTCATGCATTCTAAAAATAGCAAAAAAAAGCTGGTGGCGCCATCTGTTTGTGGGATACCCAACCTGTGGAGCTTCCTCGCTTGGAGGAGAGCTTTCTCATTTCCTCTGTACTGTTGTATGGTTTCGCATTGAAGTTATGCATCGCTAGAACTAGAACGGCGATACGATTGTTTAAATACTAAACTCCAACGGAAACCACCAGTACTGAAGCAAGTGAGATTTGAGTAATGGTCGTTGGTGTGGATACCCACGTATCTGACCACACGACCATTCATATAGATTTTTGCTCAGAAAGTTAGAAGGCTATATAGGTCATTATAAGATGAAACTTGTCGAAACACATTGCAAGAAAAGGATAGCAATATAATGATGAGTTGTAATACGCCATCTATTGATCAAACCAATGAAGCTGTGAAGCTTTCATTTTTTTCCTATGGATATTCAATTTTCCAGTCGTTTAAGCTTAATCTGTGGCGCTTGGGGCTCCATCCACCATTTTTAATTTTTAGCCCAAAACAACGGACTTCGGATCTGATCTTGGGCCGGATCCCCACCGTGTGTTTCTACTTACCCCTCGCCTGAAAATTTCATTCTCTTTGTCTGTCCGGTAAGCTTTAACCGCCGAATGATTTTCTTTGACGAGCAATTCTCGGAATCCACGCAACTGACATTTCCTACTTATTATGAACATTAGGCCGCAAATACACGACGCGCGTTTCCGCGGGCGCGTTCAAACGCGTATAACAGTTCCGCAGAGATATCCAGCAAGAGCATCTCTGCGTTTCCGCGGTAGCGCGTTCGAATGACATTTCATTTCTATGGCTGGATTGTTATACGCGTTTCCGTGGGCGCGGAAACGCGCGTCGTGTATTTGCGGCCTTACATTTTAACGGATAAAAATAAAAAGTGTCAAACAAATAAACGTGCATCAGCGCGATAAGTAACAAATGAGGTTAGCAATCCTTGAAACAGCATCCCAAGCGCCACAGATTAAGCTTAAACGACTGAAAAATCAAATATCTGTGATTTTCGGTAGGATAAATGGAAAATCGGTAGTTTTAGCACCGACAAACCGACGTGACACTGGCGTTACAAAAGTGTCCCACACGAAAGTACTGTCATTCACCAGTGAGGCGAACACTTCTGTCAAAGTAAACTCTGTTCACTGCTGCTTCGATGTAAACAACTTTTCTAAATACAAATGGCAAAGGAAGTGTGAGGCAAGATTTTGTGAGAATTATTGGACAAAACACCCAGGAAAATCATTTTATAAGTTTCCTAATCAATGCAAAAGATGTGAGAAGTACATAAAACAATACGCATTGGAATTTGCGAAGAAAAACAAAAAGGGGGTTTAGCAGTTTCTTCTCTGTGTCAGTGTAGTA
Organism: Anopheles merus; assembly: GCF_017562075.2. Taxonomy (NCBI): domain Eukaryota; kingdom Metazoa; phylum Arthropoda; class Insecta; order Diptera; family Culicidae; genus Anopheles; species Anopheles merus. Next base: position 10,791,657 of record NC_054083.1, read on the forward strand.
AGCGAATCATTATAGAGATGGCGCTAGTGTTTAACGTATTTTCATTTGAAATAAGGAGACAACTTTTGAAGCTCATTTTGTTCGAAGTGTCACGTCGGTTTGTCGGTGGTTTTAGGGCGGTCATCTGTGAATCGGTAGGCATATGAAAAATCGGTAGGAATACAGATAAATCGGTATTTCTGGTCACTCTGGTGGTTGTGTTGGTGCTGTCAGTTGCGCTCGAAACGTCAGCGAGTTGTGGACAAAACAAAAGATTTTCTTCATTGTACGCCATCTTGTCTCGGGGCAGCCAGCTGCGCTTTCGATTTGCTAATCGCGCAATATTTCAGTGCTTTTTGTGTGAAATAGGGGCTAAAATATGTAAGTTTTTGCGCTAGCGGTTGTGTGGCGAGAGCGGTGCAGCGTTGCGAGTAACAGTTTGCCCCTGCCATTTCTCGTAGGATTCGTCGTGGAGGTCGCGACAGCCGCAGCGCTGAAAGGAGTAGCCGCAGTTTTGGAGGTGGCAATTCTAGCTTGATGCGTCGCAACGATCGCAATGGTGGCCGCGTCGAGAAGCGCTTCGATCGCATGGAGCGCAACGGGGAAAACCTGCGTAGCATCCGGTGGGATCAGGTAAAGTTGGAAGCGTTTCAGAAAAATTTCTTCCAACCCGCTAGCAGCGTCCTGACTCGCTCGCGGGCCGAGGTGAACCAGTACCTGGACAAGAACGAGATTACGGTGTACGGAAAGGATGTGCCCGCGCCGATTATGCACTTTCACGAGAGTGGCTTTCCGCAGTACATGCTGGACGAATTCCAGCGGCAGGCGTTTAAGGAGCCGACCTTCATTCAGGCGGTCGGCTGGTCGATTGCCATGAGTGGCCGCGACATGGTCGGCATTGCCAAGACGGGCAGTGGCAAAACGCTGGCCTACATCTTGCCGGCCCTGGTGCACATCAGCAACCAGCCGCGGATCGCACGGGGTGACGGTCCCATCGCGCTCGTGCTGGCCCCGACGCGTGAGCTGGCCCAGCAGATCAAGCAGGTGTGTGACGATTTCGGGCGGCGCATGGGCATTTACAATACGTGCGTGTTTGGCGGCGCCTCGAAGTACCCGCAGGAGAGCGATCTTCGCCGCGGGGTCGAGATTGTGATTGCCACGCCGGGTCGTTTGATTGATTTTCTCGAGCGCGAAACCACCAATCTGCGCCGCTGCACGTACCTCGTGCTGGATGAGGCCGACCGAATGCTGGACATGGGTTTCGAGCCGCAGATTCGTAAGATTATTTCGCAGATCCGTCCCGACCGCCAGGTGCTGATGTGGTCCGCTACCTGGCCCAAGGAAATACGCAAGCTGGCGGAAGAGTTTCTGCGGGATTACATACAGATCAACATCGGTTCGCTGAACCTGGCCGCGAACGAGAACATCTTGCAAATCATCGACTGCTGCGAGGAGTACGAGAAGGAAAATCGGTTGTTCAAATTGTTGGAGCAGATCTCGTCGCAGAACGACGGCAAAACGATCATCTTCGTGGAGACCAAACGCAAGGTGGACAAGATTGTGAACGTGATCCGCCGGCAGGGTTGGCGGGCGGACGGAATACACGGTGACAAGTCACAAAAGGATCGCGATTACGTACTGAACACATTCCGCCGCTCGACCAACGGCATCCTGGTCGCCACGGATGTGGCCTCTCGCGGTCTAGGTGAGAATTACTGTGCGGTAGGATGTTTTGGGAGCAGCATCGTATCATTCCGATACATGTGTATCCATATTTGTACAGATAGTTTGAATTTTTCCGTTAATTGTTCTTATGTTGGGTATTGCTGTGTAGCCCGGGATGGAATGGAGCGTGGGTCCGTCCCGGGCATTTCGGTCTTTTGTTGAATTGGAACGTCGATTAAGCAAGTAATTGGGTCAGTCGTTGTACATCGCAAAGGAGCTAGCATTGGGTTTCCCTTGCTTCGTTACACACTCATTGCACACTGTTTGAGACATGAATTTGGCATTTTAATGGGTCTAACTTTAGCGACAAACAAACTCTCGACACGGCACCAATGTTCGAATGCTTCAACTCGTCCCCGTTCTCCTCGACGTTCGGAATCCCAGGGCTGGCTGGGACCTATCGGCGCCCGGAAAGGTTGCAGCAGCCACATGGACGGAAGCACAGATTAGCCTTTCGCATTAGACAATCGATAATATGCTAGCACATATTCCGTTTATTCTTGTTTCTTCTTCCAGAAAGCATCAGCTGGCGGAGCATGGTTAATAGATGATTGTCGAAGCATTGTGTTTCCGTTCGTAAAAATCGGGTTCCGTTCGTCGAGTGTTCGCTCTCGGGCTCACGTTCCGCGGTGCGTTTTCCATACTAGCTGACAAAGCGTGCCCATTCGGGACTGATTATGTGAATTCGCACGCGAGGTGTAGGTCGGCTAGTGCATGTGTTAGTTGTCGCTCTATCGCAGCAATGCATAGTCATCGTTCAATTGGATCATAGTAGAGCGGATCTCAAACTAGATTCGCTAGTGCAGCAAAAATCGCTTTGTGTGTGTGTGGATTTCAAAGGGAATCTAGCGAATTCGTCCCCATACACCAATATGTTCACCATTGTGGCTTATGATAACTATTGCTACGTTTTGTTGAGATGTGTTCGTAATCGTAATGCGCGCCAGTTCCTAGCAGGGCTCTCTTTTGTACCATTACATTATGGCCTAGTCAGTCGTGTTAGCAATCATCCGATCGTCTATAACAAAAGCGATCGTCGTCCAATATAGCTCGATGGCATCGTGACTTCGTCAATGGTTCCGAAAGATCGCTACGGGAGTTAATTCGAGGCGTGCAAGTAGATACGGATGCATCATGCTACTTGATATGGTGCAGATGTGTGTTAGGGCCTATCCATACGGTCAAGCGGCGTTGACGAGATCTGCGTGGGATGGATGGAGATGGCATATTTAGGATGACAGCCTGGAAGACAGTCAACCAAGAATAGGTAAGTGGCCATCTCATCTATAGCACAACTCTATCAACTGTTGACCGTATGATAAAAGGCCAGGAATTCTGCTTCTGTTTGTGATCAATCGTACGGGCTTGTACGATCTGAATTCGTCACTGCACACGTTTATGGTTGTTCGCTATTTTGGAAATGTTTCGTCGATTGTGGAATTTAAGGCTTCTGATTATATATCGAACCAAAATAACAGCATAGAAGTAATGTATTTCTTGCTAGACTGTATTGATGCAGTTGTGTATGAGCAATAAGTGGGATATCTACATAATTAGAGTGTTATATTGCTTCAAGGAACTGTTCGCGCATTAGATTAGTTAACGCAGAAAAGGACACGTTGAAACCACATGGGGTCGTACGGATTTTTTTAAATTTTGGCGGGAATCTGGAATCTTTATCGTTTCTAGAACTTTGCATTACATTACTGATCATGTTTGGCGTCTAATTCCTTTGCAACAAAGATTCTACATGTGGTGCAGTTTACTTTTAGATTGGTTGCGAGGCTGTTTTTGGTGTCACCGTATTTAAGCGTGTATCACGATCTCCCTGATTAACTGTTATTAATCATCATTTTAAAGAACCAGTGAGATCAATTATTTCCTCAGTTTCCAAACTTCTGTCTTTTTCCTTATGCAATTCCTTGGCAAACACCCCTTTGCTTTTTCTAGAATTATCTTTGTGAATTCCCATTCATCAGAATATCTTTGTAAGTAATCGAATGTTATGTTTCAGGTGTAATCGGGAAGTTAATACATATGTAAAACGACCCCCTTAGTCTGATTTTTATCATTTTTGACCTAGAAGGGAAGAAGCTCGTTATTCACGCTAAAATACGCTAATTAAAATTATAATTTAGTATAGACGAGATAGTTAATATAATTTAATTGTGAGGAATCAAGAAACATATTGGTTGTGTCTCATACAAATTATTATTACCCTCCTAACGATTTTTTTAAATTTGCGATTCCCCTTGCTCCAACTGCTGGCAACTGCGATACGTAAAATAGGGGCAGGTTAAATGGCCAAATGTCCATTTCTTAAACGGCGGCGAGTTCGTTTCATTCTCATCCTTTCACGAACGGTATTTTGCAGAAAAGGGCAGATATGCTACCAATTCCTGTAAAGCAAATAGTTTGTACTGCATTCATGTTTAATTGCAATGACTGACCAATTCCGTAGTTTTATGTTGTGTAGTTTGAGTATAGTTTTTTGATGGTTTTATTATTGCTGTCTGTACTTTGGTGGCGCGTATTAGCTGATGTTCTGAATTACACATCAGGAGCATCGGTGGCGTATGAGAGTATCTGGCTTGTTGTTATGAATCATATTATAATACAAAACCTTCTATTTTGCGTTTCAACCTGATCGATTCTCAAAGATGTGGACGATGTGAAATTCGTTATCAACTTCGACTTTCCGAATAACACCGAAGATTACGTACATCGTATCGGTAGAACGGGACGATCCACTAACAAGGGAACTTCATATACATTCTTCACTCCGGCCAATTCGTCCAAGGCACCTGATCTCATCACCGTATTGCAGGATGCTAATCAGGTAGAATTGACCACGTGCAAGTTTGTCCGACTACACGTTAATTAATTCTCGAAACTTCTTAATCTACTGCAGTACATCAACCCGGAGCTGCATGAATATGCACGTGGCAGTGGTCGTTATCGTGGAAGTGGTGGTCGGTCGCGCGGAAACATGAGTGGTGGTCGTGGCATGGGAGGAAGAATGGGAGGCGGTAGCCGTTTCAGCGATTCTAGATCGGGACGCCCTAATGATGGTGGATACCGCAATGGCAATGACGGTCGCGGTGGTGCCTCATATCCACGTCGTGACGATTTTGGTCGTAGCGATCGTGATCATCGAGATGGAGGTTCGCGGTCTGGGGCCAGCTATGGTGCGGCTGGAGCGGCACGTGCACCGAACGGTGTGGGAACCAACGGATATGGTGCTAGTGGCACTCCCGCTGCGTACGGAAGCGACGACCGTGGTTACGGAGGGCATTATGGAAGCGTGAGCCAACCGCAAGCACACTACGGGGCCAGTGGCTACCCCGCCCAAGGATCAGTTGCCCGGCGTCCAGAGTCGGATCGCTCTCGAGTGCCGGCCAGTGCTGCCATCGGACTGCCTGTCACTCCCGCAATGCCTAGTGCCATCGCGTATGCTCATCCAGGAATGGCATTGAGCGCTGCGCCGTATGGTGCTGGGGTAGGATATCAGTATGCTGCCCCACCCCCGACAGCCATGCCTCGAACCGACGGTTATCCTCCACGAGGAGTGATTCCTTCGATGGCAACGGGTGGCATGTAAAAAGGAGCATTGTCAAGATTTGTACGCGAAAAATTCCTATTTTAAACAGCATCTGCTTCATGGCGACTCGGCTGATTTGATTGATTGCAAACAAATGTATGTATTCTTATTAGGAGCGCAGGGAATGAATGATTACATGTACATCAACAAAACCTCGTAAATCCGTGACAATTTTTTTCGGCTGTATTATAACGATAAATTTGATTGCAATAATGAATATGGAATCATTTCTACATCATGCAATGCTTAGAACACACTAGCTGTAGGAGTTATCGTATACAGAGGGCGCTTAGTTTTATCTCAACGTTTTAATTTCAACTCATATTTATGCAACGTAAAATCTTTTCTGAATTAATACAAATAAAGAACATTCTTTTAGTTGTAACATCTGACTTTCTTGTCTCAAGCTTCGTTGTATTAATTTTGTTTTTAATTTCGATGACATATCGATCAATAGTATCACTTAGAAATTTTTTAGAAACCTCTGACACACAATACACATCACGATACAACCGCATGCAATCTACATATATCTAATGGGACTATTTACTTTTTTGGCGACGCTGTCTCCACACTTCGTATTCTTACGCCAAGCCGCTTAGACTCATCCATTTCTCGTACAGCAATATCCCGGCCTTTATCTCCGTCTAAAAAAAATACAAAAAATAAACGATGAAAATATTTCTTACATTTCATACGAGTTTTGAACTCTTTGTACCATAACACTATTCAATTTATACATATTTGTGTGGGCAATATTCTTAAATTTGAGAAGTCAAGCTCATTCACTTGTGAACGTGAATCAGTTTCATATGCCCTTGGGAGTCTCTTTTCCATATGATTTGTATGAAAATTGCAATAATTGTTTCAAGGACTGGAAAGGTGTTGGTAAAAATGGCGTGATAAATATCATATTTTATGATGAAAAATATCATGATGATGCTAATGAGTGGAAGATAAAAGTGGTTCACTATTTCTTTCCCATTATTATTCATCCATTTTCTTGACAAACTGAATTCACCGCTGTAAAACTACAATGTTCAACGGGTTTTCATCGGTTTATGTCTAAGCAAAATTTTATTGTTCATTTATAAGAAACACTCATTAATATTTCACACACTTACGCAACACGCAATTATACGCCACTTTTCCTTCTTTTTATAGCTTTGCTTTAAAACGATTTTTAATATCGAAACTCTTAAGAAAATCTAAGAAATGTTCAGTGTAAATCGATCGTGATCTTTACTTTACATAGGAACCAAACAAGTGTGGTGGCAACATCGGGCCAAAAAAACCTACATAGGAGTGACGTACAGGTACGTGTACGCACTTTTGAAGTCGTTCAAGAATTCACCTATCTCGGATCAGCAACGACAATAGAATGGTTACCGGTACTCACATACGCCTCTGAGACATGGACACTGTCCAAATCTGACGAGACTCGCTTAGTAGTGTTCGAAAGGAAGATGCTAAGAAGGATCCTTGGTCCCGTTTGTGTGGAACGACAATGGAGGAGCCGTGATAATGACGAGCTATACGAGGTGTACAGCGTCACTCTCGCAGCTCGCCAGGCTCCGGGGGGCTAGCCATGTTGTACGTCTGGAAACAGACGACCAAGCACTTTGGTAGGGCCAAAGTGAGGTGGCAAGATGGCGTGAAGGCGTCCGCCATTAAGGCCGGGATAACGGACTGGCAGACGAAGGCGCGGGACGGTGAGCGGCTTCGGACACTCCTGAAGCCAAGACCGCAAAGCGGTTGTAGCGCCGGATAAGTAAGTAGGTAAGTAAGATATCGTGATCATGTCAAGAGTTTCAATACTAAGAATTGTTAATTATCAAGCTATTTCCAAAAGGGGCATTATATAAGTGGGGAGGGAAAGTGCAAGTGAGGTTTTTATTTTTATTTTTATAGAGACTTTGAGCCGATTGGCGTAACATTGGCACCGATTGGCGATTATTCTGACACTAAAAATCTAACATTCTTCTTTGCAAGCCATTTGTGGCTTTTATTAATAGTAATTAATTTGATAGTAGCTATTCCATAAGTTTAGAACGATTAAATTAAATTTTTGTATTTCGTATGTGGTTGTAAAAATGGTCATTGATAGCGGAATACATGTATTCCCCGATATACGCTATTAATGCGGACCGGAGACAAAAGCGTAACCTCGAATATTAGCGTAAGTCGAATTTCGAGATTTTCAGTCAAATTATAGCCGATTTTCGTATAATTTTGCTTGAAGTGGTAGGTTTTACGCTCTAAATTAGTTATTTGATATGATTTCAACTGAAGATTACAATTATATACATTTTAAAATGGTTATTAAAATTCAACCAAAAGGGGATTTATTTAGCATTTTACATTCAATGTGTCAAATTAGTACAATTTGCTCAACGAACTGTCAAATTTAGAAAAAAAGTTAGTGTAGCGAAATCGCATATGTCGAGTATGGCGTATATCAGGGAATACCTATAGTCAAACATTTTCCTCTTTGCCACAACAATCGTTGTCGGCCAAGGCCTGCCTGTACCACAGCGGGGCTTTGCTTTCAGTGACTTCTGCCAGTGACTTTTTGATAAGATATAGGAGGATAATTGTCAGTCATCCATACGGGGACATGGTTCGTTTGGGCCTTGAACCCATGATGGGCATGATGTTAAGTCGTACGAGTTGAAGACTGTACCACGAGTCCAGTCGATAGTCAAACATACTGAGAAAGAAAGTGGACCACGATTGCTAATGTAATGGAAACAATAACATTTACCACATATTCTAGATCAGACCAAAATTTGGATGGGCTATGAACTAGGGTAAGAATTGGATAGAAACCAGTACCAAAATAGCAACAGGGTCGTAAAGAGTATCAGGAGGAGTAAAAGGACATCAAAAGAGAACAGGATTGCGTATCTACATGTTTGCATGAACACCTTTAAATGTGCCCTGCAGTCAGTATACATGCCTGTTGCGAATCCCTGCAACCGGGCCAAATATACAAATTATATTATTTGTTGAAACTAACAAATAAAACTGTTTCTTTTGTACACTATTTTAAATTATTGCATTTTCTTTCTATTTCTAATCGTATTTCGCTGGTGTTTATTTATTGCGACTGATTTCGCAATCTGCGATCTGCGCGTACGGGCGTAGGCCGTTAATGCTATCGTCATTCTTATGCATGGGATACATTCCTACCTCAAATGCTTTGCACCAAGTTGTGCGCGTATGCAGAACATGCTGTTTATTTTGTCTCTTTACTGTTACCTTGTGGCCAGACGAGGTGAAATACACAGCGAAATGAACTATTTGACAAGCAAACTATTGCTGACAAATTGCTGACAAGTAATGCTAAAGTGTTAGGGAATATACAGCATCCACTTTCAAAAATCACTTAAAAAGAGTATCTTCTTAAGCGGAACATTCACAAATGGGAAGAAATGATGAACTGTAGAATGAAAATTAACGAAATACTGGATATCGAAGTTTTTTAATGGATTTAGTTGCAATTTTTTCGGACTGGCAGACAAAGGGGCGAGACCGTGAGTGGTTTCGGACACTTCTGAGGCAGGTCAAGACCGCAAATCGGTTGTAGCGCCGGATAAGTAAGTAAGGAAGTTTCAATTTTGTACACGTTATTTATTTACATTGCACATAAGCTGGTTGCTGTGATGCATTATCTGAAAGATATTTCACCTTTCAAATAGTTCATTTCGCTGTATATTTCACCTCGTCTAGCCTTGCGGTTACACAGTTTGTGTTGACGGCGGAACTCGGGCCAGGCCACGCGAAGGAAAGGCCTTCAGTGTCCTGAGATCCAACCGAAAACAAATTTATATAAAGATGGGTTTCTGCCCGAAAGGAGTTACCAAAATAAATTGTACATTAAACCTTCGGCTAGTGTTCGCGGTTCGTGGGAACCTATGCTTCGAAAGTGGCACAATTCATTCAATAACTTTTCGGATGGGGGCAGAGGGACCCGGATGAGACCTAAAGAAAAACCTAGGAAAGGCCAAGACGTTCAAAGAAAATCGAGACGTTTTCCGTTCAGTTTCTAAATTAGATCTAACGTTTATTTGACAAAATTGGTTCTTATATACTAACATTTTTGAAGGTGTTGAACGTGTCCGTACACGTTGTTTAATTGTATGGGTGCCAGCGTATGAAAGTACCGTGGCCCTTTTTGGCTGGTGCATGCAACGGTTTGTTTATAATCTTTATGTTTCCATATGCTGCTATGTCTACGCTTCAATTTCACGCATTCTAGATTAATCCTAGGAACACTTGAAATTTTATGACGCCCTTGAAATTTTATAACGTCTTCGTTTTTGGTCGATTGGTGAAAGAATTCGTTACATGCACATATGCATTTTTCGTTCTTCATGCATTTTTTCTCCGGTCGTTCTTCATGCATTTCTGTCCTCCTACGGGGTGCACCAGATCTAAAATATTTTTATTACCCTACGCGTTGGTCGAGTGGCTTATGCTTATCGATGAACTCAAGAAACGGGCCGTTCCCAAGATGTATGTTTATTTAGGCCAGCGATCTCGTTCTCATACGATAAGTTACAATAGCTTCGAATTTCTATCCAAACTTAGCCGTTGCAAATGAAATATTCGTTAAACTTTGAATCGTACCAACCTAACCGTTGCTGCCGCAACAGTTTGCTCAGCTGCAATTTTTTAGAAATGATTATTATGATTATTATGATTATTATGATTATTATTATTTTTATTATTATTATTATTATTATTATTATTATTATTATTATTATGATCATTATAATTATTATTATTAATATTATTATTATTATTATTATTATTATTATTATTATTATTATTATTATTATTATTATTATTATTATTATTATGATTGTTATGATTATTATTATTATTATTATTATTATTATTATTATTATTATTATTATTATTATTATTATTATTATTATTATTATTATTATTATTATTATTATTATTATTATTATTATTATTATTATTATTATTATTATTATTATTATTATTATTATTATTATTATTATTATTATTATTATTATTATTATTATTATTTTTATTACTATTATTGTTATTATTATGATTGTTGTTATTATTATTATTATTATTATTATTATTATTATTATTATTATTATTATTATTATTAAGACGCCACATCTGCTTCAACTCCTCTGCCAGGCCATGGTACTTCGTCACCTTGGTGGAAAATGTTGTCTGGAAATTTTGGTCTAACGTTACAGCAATGCCGATGATGGTCACTCGTTTCTTTCCTTTTTCGTAGACTAAGATGTCTGGCCTATTGGCACGGATGAAGATGTCCTTTATAAATTCGTGATCCCAATACGGCTTTATGCAATCATTTTCCAGAACCGGATCTGGGAGGTATCTGTAGTAGGATAAAAAGCGCTCTACCAACTTGTGCCTCAGTGCAAGCTGCTGGTGCACAATTTTGGCAACTTCGTTGTGGCGATTGAGATACGCTAACCCAGCTAGCACTGGACGCAATGTATACCGCCGATAGTTCCTCGTCGCAATTACTCGGTCTTGGATGGCTTCCATGAAACCTTCTGTCTCCGAGAAAAGCTAACCCCTCACCCCTTTGTCGATAGGTCCAGTTGATAGGGGTGCGTCCCATGTAACTCCTTCTGTTTCAACGTTGCGACTTTTTCATGGGCAGTTTTAATGTTGCAATTCAGCTGGTAATCTTGCTGTGCTAGATGCAGTGCGCTGAATCCGTGATCTGCTTTACACACAGTGCGGTATAGTTCATGTCGGTCTTGGCTTTCCACGAATTAACTTCGCAGCTACTGGATCTGAGAAACACAAAGTGCCTGAATGTCAATGATGCCTACCCCTCATATTTTTAGTAAGAGGCGAATGAGCTAGACCTCAAAGTCTCTATAAAAATAAGTAAAAGTAAAGTCATATTTTTAGTGGCAGGGTTACTCTCCAACGTTTGTTCGTTTGTCCGTTTGTCCAAGGGTTGTTCGATCCAACGCTTCCAAGTCAATCTGAGACAATTTCACCACCTCAATGCTGTAGGTTAAGAGAGGGACCGCAAATGTGTTTATTGCTTTCACCTTGTTGCCGGCTGACAAGAAGCTCTTCAGGATGCAGTTAACACGATGTAAAAACTTGTCCTGCAGCTCCTTCTTGATCGTTGTATGGTGAATACCTTTCAGCTGCAGGAAACCGAGGAAATTGTGCGTTTCACCTTGAACCATGTTGCGGATTTCCTTTTGTTCGTTGACACGGAAGCCATCGGCATCCACTACTTGACCTCGGTCTAGATGAATTGACCGACATTTATCGATACTACACTCCATATGAATGTCGTTTCTAAATCCCTGTACGGTCTTTAACTGTTTCTGCGAACAGTTTCAAATCATTCATAAAGAAGGTGTGGGTAATTCTTGTGCTTATTTCTTCACTCTTGAGTAAATACCCAAAGTTACATTGCCGGTTGAGTGTTTTGCTAAGCGGGTTCATAGCAAGGTAAAACCACAGCGGACTAAAGGTGTCGCCTTGAAAATATCCCTTCTCGATATTGAGAGTTCTGGACCGTAGTATAACTTTTACGTCGATATCGTGTAGAAATGTACTCCACATACCTATCGCGTGCTGCATTAGCTTGATGACATTCCTGTCTACTTTGTACAACTGGAGTACCTTAAAAAGGTATGAATGGTATGCCATATTCAGATTTCTTTGCTTCCTGGCTGCCTGACCAACAATTACTGCATCAATGATTACCTAGTCTTTGCAGCCTTGCGTGTTTTTCCGACATCCTTTCTGTTCTTCGGTCATTACATTCGGTTGTTGATATCGCAATGATCTTGCACTTTCTGCGTTATTACTGACGACAGCACTTTGTATAAGTTAGAAAGACAGGTAATTGGTCTATATTTGGCAGGATTTTTTGCGTTTTGATCTTTTGGTAGAAAGTAAGTAACTCCCCTGGTGATAAATTCTGGTAGCTTCCTCGGGTCTTCCAGCACCGTATTGAAGCATGCCGCTATCTGCTCATGGAATGTGGTTAGATTTTTATACCAAAAAATGTGCACAAAATCGTTTCCTGGTGCAGCCCAATTCCTGGTGTACTGCGTTGCCTCACGTAAGTCTTGAGCAGTAACCACTAGCACGGACATGTCTTTGATACCAGCACTGAATCGCTCCTCTTCGGCTAACCACATTACTTCGCTGTTGTGTTGGACAGGTTTCTCCCATAGATTGGCCCAAAACTGTTCAAAGTCGCCAATATCCGGGAGCCCTTCTCTAAAATCGGGCTTGTCATTTCACATGCGGTTGTAAAATTCCCTCTCGTTAATGTTGAATATTCGATTTTGTTATTTCCCCTTCGAGCATACAGCATAACATCGTAATCGTTTTGCAAGGGCACTCAACCGTTGTACATGGATGTCGAATACTTCCGTTATTGTTGACATCAGTGACCAACAGAAATCCTACACGACTCGTGCGAACCCGCATCTGCCTCCCCAAATTCCTCAGCATGAAAGTCTATAGTGAATAGTAGGGAAGCAGTGTCGATATTAGGGCCCTTTCCTTTTTAAGTTCGTAGCCAGAAATTTCAGCCTGTCAGCTGTTTGCATTGTATAGCAGTTTTCGAGCAGTTATCTCTGTTCTGTTCTGTTTTCCGGTACTACAACCGCTTTGTGGTCTTGGCCTGCCTCAGGAGTGTCCGTAACCGCTCACGGTCTCGCGCCTTCGTCTGCCAGTCCGTTATCCCGGCCTTAATGGCGGACGCCTTCACGCCATCTTGCCACCTCAATTTGGGCCTACCACGCCTCCTCTGTCCTTGTGGACGGCCTAAAAAGACTTTACGGGCTGGGTCGTCCGTTTCCATGCGTACAACATGGCCAGCCCACCGGAGCCTGGCGAGCTTGGTACGCTGCACGACAGTGAGGTCGCCTTCCACACAAACGGGACCAAAGATCTTTCTGAGCATCTTCCTTTCGAACACGGCTAAGAGGGGTTCGTCAGATTTGGACAATGTCCATGTCTCAGAGGCGTATGTGAGTAATGGTACTATATATGTAGGTACTATACAGTCCCAGCTTCGTTCTTCACGACAGGTTCTTTGAGGTGAACTGATTTTTCAGGCTGTAAAATGACCGGTTGGTAGCCAGCAACCTTGCGCGTAACTCAGCTACTATGCTATTGTCGTTGCTGACCTTTGACCCAAGATAGGTGAATGCTGGGACGACTTCAAAAGTGCGTTCACCTATCTGTACGTCACTCCTACGTAGATTTGGATTATTTATTGGTAGGGCTGATGTTGCCACCATCAGTTTGGACTTTGTCACTTTTATCTGCAATCTGAGGGTCTCTGTCGTCTGGTCAATCCCTTGGTAGGATTCTGCTACATAGGAGTGCCGCACACCAATGATGTCTGTATCATTAATGTATGCTAGGATCTGGCTTAACTTATAGAAAATGGTTTCCTAAATCTTCATCTTCGGGTCTTGAATGACTCTTTCTCTCTAGCGCAAAGTTGAATAAGAGACAGGCAAGTCCCTACTCGCATACCTTTGGTGATCAAAGCTAAAATGGAATCCACCAAAATTAGACAAAAACTAGCGAGTACGGACAATGTCCCCCGGCCTTAATAGTTTAACGATAATTGACCATAATTTTGAACACAGCTTACATAATTTTAACAAACCGTCTGATCGCATCAGATTGAGCACCGCCACCACCTTTAATGATATTGTCTCCCCCCAGATGATGTGGAGTTGAGGTGAGCCAGAAAATAAAGAATAGTACTAAAATTAATGACATCCGCTTAATCAATGAGGTGTTAATCCGTTTATTTAAAGAGCTTTTTATACAATATAAATTGTGCTCTCCAATTACGAGGTCGGTGCATGGATAACGATCTAAAAAAGATGAGAAAAAGTAATAGCTAACGATATAACATACTTGAATCATTGAATGTATTGTTAAATTGTCACAAAATAAAACCTTCCATGCGATAGGCAGATTATATGTGATTAAGCATTCCACCTGGTGGCTGATATCTTTAACGAATTTTTAATGTACAGTGACAATAGCCACCCAGCGTGCTGCGAACGTTTCCAATTTGTCCACTTTATGTTGGGTTCAAAACCGTACAGACTAGTGAACACAATTCCATAATAGATCTCACAGTGTTCAGTGTTAAACATTTACGAGCAGATATCTCGAGTGTGGTGAGCCGGCGTTTCGTTGCGAATTTCGCTTTCGCAATCATGTATTCAGTGTAATTATTTAATTTTGTGTTTGTTTCGTGCACCCACACCCGGTTTGACCATGTTTTTTTCTCTCTCTCTCTCTCTCTCTCTCTCTCTCTCGCTCTCTCTCTATCTTTCTCTCTCTCTATCTCTCTCTCTCTCTCTCTCTCTCTCTCTCTCTCTCTCTCTCTCTCTCTCTCTCTCTCTCTCTCTCTCTCTCTCTCTCTCTCTCTCTCTTTAGGTACAGTTTTATTTGCAGCGCTTCTTTGCTGCTGATAGTACCGTTGCTCTGTGCAGCATTCAAGTTTTTGTGCGCTGACATGACGTGTACCATAAGGAACTGGTCTCCCAGCGAGGAAGGCACATTTTTGCTTTTCCACATCCCGAACGAAACTTTTATGTTGACGCTTATTAATCTTAAAGCGTCACCTGAACCTGTGCGATAACAAAATACAGTTTCTTCATCTGTCCGACGTAGCGGGGGGTAATTTTGCGCAGCTGAGTGACTTGTTTCTCAGTGGCAATCTGCTGACCACGATCGACTTGAGTGGGTTCAGCAATATGAAGATGTTGCAGACGCTAGATCTCCATAGCATCCGGATCAGTCGAGTGCAAGGGGCGCTGGTGTCGAATAACTTGAAATTTCTCGATCTATCTGAGAATCGTATTGAGACGCTAGACTGTTGCGAGTGGAACATTACCAGTTTAAACCGGTTCATGCTGAGTAGTAATGAATTGGTGACGTTACCAAGCTGCCTACCGTTGATCATGCCCAACGTAAACTACCTCATATTCCACACGAACGCGCTGACCGATGGTGAATCGTGGTACAGCCTTTTTACGCTGGAGAGATTGCAACAGCTAGACATTAGCTGCAATCGGCTAACGAAGGCGGTATTCGACATCATTTCACAATCATTGTTGGTTCTCGATCTACAAAACAATAACATTAAAGTCCTGAGTGTTCCAGCAGCGGGCAAAGGTCTGAAGGTTCTGGCATCCTTTAATTCGATCGATACGTTCGATATCAAAAGCCTGTCTCCGAACGTTACGTCCTTGGAAATGTTAGGCAACCCGATCGACTGCACGTTCGATCGAGCACGTATGAAGATTGGGCAAGAACCTGTGTGCTACATCAGTAATACATCTCAAATATTAAATTAAATAAATTAATTTTGCAATTTTGATCAATTTCAAGATATTTAGAGCCGTTTTCAATTTCAGTCGGCAGCTAATCGATTGAAGAGCATGAGCTTTGCTAATTAATGGTATACATTATTTATGCTTATTAAAATAAAGCGTATAACATGTATGAACTAAGATTTAGAGTGTGACCGTCCCTGTTTTCAAGTGAGGCATGATCCTCCTTCCGATCGTGCCGTTTGGCATCTCGGGGTAGCTATGTAATCAGCCAGTGAGAGCCGAACTATTACTTCAGGTTGGCAAACTTTTCGCATGTCGCCATAAAACTCCTCCATAAGAGATACACTAGAACACCGCTAATGGGTCACTAATGTAGCTAATAGGTATTCCATAGGTGCGACGATTTTACTCGCTTTGACGTTTGGCCCACCAAAATGTGATGTTTTTGCTCCGTATCTAGCCAGTATTGAATCGAAATCGGCAGGCCAAATTCTACTTATAAGGTTATTGAAATAGTTCGTTTGATTTTTTTAACGTCGAACTTAGAAATGTTGATAGATAAGAAAAAAGCACTTTTCGGAGATGATCTGAACATGTTTAACACGCCATTTCCTGGATTATTTCTCTCAGTGGTGCTATGATAACCTATGGCGCATACACATAGGCGTAATGAATATAATTATAGTAAGCTATATAGCAGAAATTATAGTAAGCTATCTTTATAGGAATAGTTGTGATTGGTAAAAACTTGTTAGTATAGGTTAGAATAGGATAGCTAATACGAAAAGATAAGGATAGAATAGGTAGCATAGGAAATTAGGCATAAGACGGAATTAAGGATACATAGGAAGTAAATGAATTAAGCTAGGATTAGATAGGGAAATTTTAGTATAAATAGCGGGATAGGATTTAGGATAGTCAGAAAAAAGTTAGACTTTATAAGGGGAAACGCTGTCCAATTATAGAGAAAATAAACAAAAGTTATAGTGCCAACAAAACACCCCTTTTTCAATTGTAAACTAAAAGTGATATACCACATGGCGACCGTGATCGTGAAATCCAACGACGACACGAATCTGTGATAAATCCACGCAATACCAAATCGGATGTGCACAGAATACCAACAACAAAACATCCATCGGTATACAAAAAAAAATAAGTCTAACGGTAACGTGTGTAATTCCTCGACTACGCAAACCCGAAGCTAGCAAGTGTGCTTGAGAGTACATTGACCGACGTTTGGAGCAACGACCGAGGATCACGTCGAATCAGGACTAGATTCCCAAGCGGTCAGGTGAAATCGCATGCGTGTCAAGA
The DNA here is from genome assembly GCF_017562075.2 of Anopheles merus. NCBI lineage: Eukaryota > Metazoa > Arthropoda > Insecta > Diptera > Culicidae > Anopheles > Anopheles merus. Next base: position 10,808,658 of record NC_054083.1, read on the forward strand.
GCGAGAGAAAAAAAATAAGAACCGTACGGGAATAGCACACCACGGCAAATAGTGATCGACATTAGTAGGAGAGAATAGAGGTGTGAAAAAATTAATAGCGTAAAAGCGGGCGTAATGAGAGTGGTGGATTGCTATCATCATCAGCAGTCGAAGGCAGGAAAAGAGTGCGACGAAAGTAGTGATCTGTACGGCGAGTGCAGTGTACAGTGTACCACGAGTCCAGTGAACAGTACGAGAAGTGTGCGACGAAAGTAGTGATCTGTACGGCGAGTGCAGTGTACAATATGAGAAGTGTACCACGAGGCCAGTGAACAGTACGAGAAGTGTGCGACGACGGCGGTAGACGGCAGGAGTATACTGTGTGACGACAGCAGTGAACAGTACGAGAAGTGTGCGACGACGGCGGTTGAAGGCAGGAGTATACTGTGTGACGACAGCAGTGAACGGAAAGAGAAGTGTACGACGAGAGAAGCGAGCAGTAAGAGAAGTGCATCACATTATCAGCGAGCGGTACGAGAAGTGTGTTGTGACGACGGCAGCGGAAGGTGAGAATTAACGAGAGCAGCGGACGGCGTTTGGCGAGAGCAGTTGACGGCGTATGAAGTGTTTGAGAATATCGGACGGCAAATGCAGCAGCGAAATGTGTAAGATAAACAAAATAACACGACACACAATAGAGAAGCCAGTAGTAACAACAACACCCTTAAGACCGTTCGAAATAATTTCAATAGATACAGTGGGCCCTCTTCCAAAAACAGCCAAGCACAACAGGTACGCTGTTACTGTACAATGTGACCTCACAAAACATGTAATCTTGATACCAACAGGAAATAAAGAGGCCAACACAATAGCAAGAGCTCTCATAGAGAATGTCATTTTAACATACGGTAAATTTGCAGAAATGCGGTCGGATCAAGGTCTAGAATACAACAACGAAGTGTTGAAAAAAGTAGCAGAAGCACTGGGGATCAAACAGACGTTTGCGACTGCTTATCACCCACAAACAATAGGCGCTTTAGAACGGAACCATAGAACTTTAAACGAATATTTGAGAGCATTTACCAACGAGCATGGCGATGATTGGGATAACTGGGTCAAATTCTATGAGTTTACTTACAACACCACAGCACATACAGATACTGGCTATACGCCATTTGAACTATTATTTGGGAGAAAAGCAAATCTCCCACAAGACATAGTGACAGGCAAAATAGAACCTGTGTATAATCACGAACTTTATTACAATGAATTAAAGTACAAAATACAGAAATCAAACGAAGTAGCGCGAAAGAAATTAATTGAGCAAAAAGAAAAAAGACAGATCGCTCCAAACTGCAGCATCAACCCGCTAATAATTGAACCAGGGGATGAGGTGTACTTAAAGAACGAAAACAGGAGAAAACTAGATCCTTTGTATTTAGGTCCATATATTGTTTCTAAAATACAAAACCCAAATTGTACAATCGTGAGCAAATACAGCAAAAAGGAAAGTACTGTACATAAAAATAGGTTAGTCAAACGATGAAAATCTATGTTATACGATTTTCATTTCTAAAGGGGGGAGGTGTGGCGCATACACATAGGCGTAATGAATATAATTATAGTAAGCTATATAGCAGAAATTATAGTAAGCTATCTTTATAGGAATAGTTGTGATTGGTAGAAACTTGTTAGTATAGGTTAGAATAGGATAGCTAATACGAAAAGATAAGGATAGAATAGGTAGCATAGGAAATTAGGCATAAGACGGAATTAAGGATACATAGGAAGTAAATGAATTAAGCTAGGATTAGATAGGGAAATTTTAGTATAAATAGCGGGATAGGATTTAGGATAGTCAGAAAAAAGTTAGACTTTATAAGGGGAAACGCTGTCCAATTATAGAGAAAATAAACAAAAGTTATAGTGCCAACAAAACACCCCTTTTTCAATTGTAAACTAAAAGTGATATACCACAAACCTATACTTCTTTCTTTCGTTCACCCAACGCCATCGTTTTCAACTAAGAATTGGATTCAATTGTACTAAATAGAGCCAACGTTGGTCGTGACCTTGGCGTCCTTCTAGAAGTGAAACATATTTTCAATCATCACATCTAAAATTATTGTAGATATAGCAATCGCTTATAGCCTAGCCGATCTAAGTAGTTTGGCATAGTGTAATAGTCAGTTGTAATGAAACCACCAGCCAGAACGGACTTTAGGTTATGGACCCAGACAAGCAGAAAGAAGTAGAGGTTCAGGGAATTCCACAGTTTTCCAGAGCACGAAAACGGAATACTAGGAAGTTTCGGGTCGAAGTGTATTTGAAAGCCTCCAAAGTGTGAGACGCAGTTGTAAAGCGTTTTTCCGCAGCGGCTAGTGAAGTGGCTATGTTTTAAACAAAATTACGACAAAAAAATCTCTGTTGGTGAGTGTTGTGTTTAACGGTTAGTCTTGGGACTCAGGTACTTTTATTATCACTTTCAATAAGTACACAATAATAAATAATACACACAAGACACGCTACACAATAAACACATTAAAATAACATCGGCCGCGCGCCAGCCGTACCGTGCCCTACCGGGAGCCCTGCTCGACCGGCTGCTCACAACACCTCTCTTGTTCGAGCGCACGACACACACACTAAGCGGCCCGCACTTAGTGTGCGTACGACAGTGTGCGTGACACACTGTCGTCCCCTGGACATTGACCAGTGGTAGCGCAACTACCACGGCAAGTCTAGGGGTCGGCACGGCTGCCCACAACAGTGAGCTTAATTTTCGATGATTATTTGGGATGTATTCGAGAAAAATCCTCTACAAAGGATACTTACTTACTTATCCGGCGCTACAACCGCTTTGCGGTCTTGGCCTCTGCCTCAGGAGTGTCTGAAACCGCTCACGGTCTCGCGCCTTCGTTATCCCGGCCTTAATGGCGGACGCCTCCACGCCATCTTGCCACCTCAATTTGGGCCTACCACGCCTCCTCTGTCCTTGTGGACGGCCTAAAAAGACTTTACGGGCTGGGTCGTCCGTTTCCATGCGTATAACATGGCCAGCCCACCGGAGCCTGGCGAGCTTTATACGCTGTACGACAGTGAGGTCGCCGTACATCTCGTATAGCTCGTCATTATAGCGACTCCTCCATTGTCCTTCCACACATACGGGGCCAAGTATCCTTCTGAGCATCTTCCTCTCGAACGCGGCTAAGAGGATTTCGTCAGATTTGGACAGTGTACAGGTCTCAGAGGCGTATGTGTGGAACAACATACAAAGGATAAGGATAAGGATAAGCTCTGAAAAAGACATTCGTCAAGAAGTCGTCGGGATGGTAGATGGTGTTAAGGAACCAGATTGCTCGTCTTAAGTTAAAGGAAGGGACAATTGTTGCACACTTAAGGCAACAGCCAACGTATTTCATATGTTTGAGATGGATAAAACCACAATATTCTTGTTATTTTTGTCTAGCATACATTATTATTTTTTCAAAAATATTTGCTACCGAATTGAGAGAATTAACTATTTTTCTTTGATTTCAATCATAATATGCAGTTTAAGTGGTTCACAGGGCAAAATAAACCTTAAATAGCGAGGCAAAATTCTTTACGGTTATGCCAGTGGTTAAGAAATCCATTAGTTTTTTTTCAAAATCAGTTGAAATATTTTCGTTTAAGTTTAAAAATTCAAAAAATGCTCTTAAAAATAGTATAATATGCGCCAGAAATGCTGAATATTAACCGAAAAATACTGGTTTTCATCGATATTTTATAAATATTTGGATAAACAACAATTTATACGCAGTGTGCTATAATTGGGTGGTGTGCAACAATTGGCAAATTACCCTTATTGGTCAGCTTGACGGGTAGTTGGATAAAAACTTGAATAAATTCACGTCTGCTCGGCTATATGTTTAAGCCTTCTGGAGTCCTACGATTCCCTGATGAATGCATTGGAAAACCTTCCCGAATCTTTACTGACTTATGAGTTAATGAAGACCCGGTGGCTCGGCGACGAATGCAAGCGCTTTGATTGAATTGAAAATTCTGAGGAGAAGCATACGAATTAAAACGAAATCCAACGATGTCAGTGCATCAAGACAAGTTGTGTTCATGGCGGATGGAACCAGACATACGATGCAAACCGGGGATCAGCTTAAATTCCTGCTGGGTTCAGGAGCTATTGTTTGTATGATTAATTCAAAGGAGTGTTTTTCATCCGTGAAAATTTGATTCATCAAGGAAACAGGTTGATGACCATTCGTCAAATGAAGCAGACCCATGGCAAAAGTGTTCAGATGGTACATCTACTGGAGGCCATGCGAGTGTCAAGTGACTTTCAAACAGTTTCGTATGATGCAGCTTGTGTTGTCGCCAATACCATCCCGCTAGTTCTCCTCATGCAGGAATCCTCCTAATGGATATCCGCTGCTACAATGAAATGGTTGTGAGTTATAGTATTTGTTCTTTTTTAAATCGAGACCGAACCGATTGGCCTAATTCGCCTCTTTGAAATAGTATATCAATTCGAATCTTAAAATCTAACATTCTTATAGTAAAGTCATTGGTGGCTTGCAGTTACCTTATAGCGGGTAGTTCATTTTCAGGGTAGTTCAGTATATGCATGGCATTCGGTTAAGATGTGACGGACGGTGATGTCGACGTCACAGAAACTGCTTAGTGGTGAGCTAGATTTTTGCAATAAAAAGGTGTGTCTGACAGGGTGTCTCTAATACGAAGCCATGACAGGATTCTCTGGTCTTGGTGTGATGGATGGTCTTTCCATGGTGGTGTTGTGGTCTTGATGGTTCTCAGGAAAGAGCGGCAGCTGCTAACCCAATAACCATTCCAGCTATTGGCGATGACGGTTTTGATTAGGCGAATGAAGTCACAGAGTGGAAGAAAGTTATGGAAGCAGGCTGGATTATTACGTCCGGTGTTGGCTAGTCGATCTGCTATTTCGTTTCCCTGAATATTTGTGTGACCAGCAATCCAGCAGTGGTTACGGTACTTTTGCTGAACAAGTTCAGCAAAATGACGGTTGGCAATGAGACGATTGACACCATCTCGAATCTTATTTTTGATGGTCCAGTCTATTTGTGGAGGGCGGCAATACCAGGGGCAACTACCGATTGGATGAGTTTGGTGACTGAGGGGAGTGTTTGTTGTGTTAGCGTGGTGAAATCGGCGTTTGCACTTTGGATAAGGGCATCAGCCTAAATGTAAGGGAGGTGACACATTAACGCCCACTGCCAGTCCAAAACTCACGAAATCATACAAAAATCGAAAAAAGCCGGGGCGGGGTGTGGGAGCGTCCACTCCACGTCCAGACAAGTCTTTTCAGATCAGATAGCGGAGCTGAGAGTTTTGCTGCTATAAATCATTCCTCGGGGTTTTCTTCGGTAAGTGAGATAGTGTTTTTAGTTTAATTACTCCATTTCCTTCCATCTACTTGATCGTGTAGGCAAGAATTTTGATACAAAAAATTGAACAATGCATTACTGTTGCCACTTGGATTATTTACTTAAATTACTGTTGCCACTTGGAGGTGTTCCGTATGGTTGTGATGTATATATTCTCAATGTACCTGCACTTTTCTTGATCTCGAACGAATTATTTCACTTTTCATACAAATTGCCTCCCGCATAACGAGTGAGTCATTGGAACGGATTAAACTCGTTATGAGGGGTTCCACTGTAAAGTTCTAGGACATGTTGATATCAATTTGGTCAGTTTAAAATCAGAACAGTTCGCAACATGGCTGTTTACCGATACATGAAACAGGATAAAAAAGCTATAAATTTGATATATTTCTTTGTTGCCAACATACTGACATACGGGGTTTTTTATGTGTGAAGGTACGCAGGGGCCGGATTACTAAAACCGCACCAACTTGGTGCCCCATATGCTTGAGACGGATGCTACTTATCTGCCTCCATTTATCCACCAAAAAAGGCGAAAGAAGCAAAAGCATCCATGCAGGAGGTTAAAAAATCCCTCTAACCCCTCTATCTTCCACTCCCCCCCTTCCCACCCCGTGAATTTACGTTTGATGTAAGTAAGAGGCCGAAGCTCTTGATAAGAACCGCCGCTGAACGATGCATATATAATGCAATAATCTAGCTTAGGAAACTTTTCACTTGGCGAAGTTCCAGGATTAGAAGATAGCGAGCCACGCCAACCAGACGTTAGAGACGGGGAAGAGTGAATAGTGTGGGCTATATAGTGCGCGCACAGAAGGGAGTGGGAAAAGCAGATGAAAAAAGTGGAGAACCATAACGCCACGGAATGAACGGACCGGCGACCAGGGCGTGCATTAAACCAGGTAGTACCGAAGGCACCGCAGGTGTCAACCCAGCACGAGCCAGTCGGCGTGCTTCGGCACAAGCAACGCCTGCATTCCCAGCGCCAGGCCGTGGTTCGGGTACAATCTGGCAGGACTACTGCTGCTGCTGCCAGCCAGCATAGTGCGATAAAAGTTTACTACTTGCACGATAAGATAGGGAAAAACGCGCGATGACACACCGAGCTCGGTTTCGTACTGCAATCCAGCAGTGGTTCTGGGTCCCGCAAGTGGTCGGATGAGGGAGCTTGACGGGAAAAATCATTCCTCCCCCTCCCCCTCCCCTCTTTCGATCCGGTCATGAGTGGGAGTGAGTTGCCAGCTTGCCATGGCTCGTTCCTATTTTACAGCAGGGGACGGTTGCCCCTTGCCTCCGCCGATGCTCCTGCGCTGTGTTGTTTATTCTTGCATTTTTCATATCCTGGTGGCATTTTTGCTGATGCTTGTAAAGCGATGGAAAGCGGAGAGCTTAGTTAAAGCGGCAAAGTGGCTGTTCGCTGATGCTCCGAGAACAAAGCGTAGATTGTGCAAATGTGGCGATAGTGGTGGCTACCGGTTGTGCGATACTAAGCAGTGGTGCTCTGGTCGAAATGCACTTACGGAAGAAGATTAGTTGAAAGAGATAGAGAGAGAGAGAGAGATAGAGAGAGAGAGAGACAGAGAGAGACAGAGAGAGAGAGAGAGAGAGAGAGAGAGAGAGAGTAGAAAGAGAGGGAAGAGAGCATTATACAAAAAATGCAAAAGACAGCGCAAATAAATGCCGTGAAACGAAAAGTAATACGTGGTACGTTAATATTTTATTCAATAAAACGGATAGTCTCACTAAAAGGGTAGGGCGGCAAAGACAATGAGTAGGTGAGCACTAGAATGCACGACTCGCAACGGAAAGTTGTACCCATTTCGGACACTTGGCTACCAGTGTGGTTTGCTCTGGAGCACTTATGTACGGCCGGTGTGCCAGTGTCCGATGCATTAAAAAGCGTATGGCTATGCCGCACCGTTGTTTTACAATTATTATCATGCTTTCCAGCAGTAATTTTAGTAGATGGTAGATAGAATAGATGGTACCAAATTGGGAGTGGTGCTTCACGTGCAGAGATACCACACGTTGGATGCTGTGTGTTCTGCCTCATAGAGGTCAATAATATTGTGTTCGATTTGTGCAACTGTCATGCCATGTGGCTAGCTAATGATGTAACTTTATCAGTAATTGGACTAATTTGGGTGCTGATTTTGTGGCATTAAAAAGTCGGTTCAAATCATGTAAGCGGCTCGGTGGTCTAATGCAGCCGGGGTTGCATCTAAGCCAGATGTCTAATTACGAAACACCATTCCACTGGTGCAAGGTGCAATACCGATTACATGTTCTGATGTTAAAATCATAAGGGTTAGTTCTAAGCTGAATAGATATCGACTGTCATGTATAGACCGTTCTTTATGTACTAGTAGTATTTGTCAACTAGCATCCTATAGTTGACAAATACTACATCGCTAACAGTTCTTTCAATAACCAAATGTCATAGTACGACTGTCTGCGGCTATGAATGGTTGGACAAGCTTATCAAATATAAATTATTATAAACAATGTAGTAACAGTGAATGTTGAGACGTTATCAACATGACTCTTTCTTTCATCGAAATGAATTATTTAACAATAAAACAAGCCTTTTTTAAGTGCCCGGATTAATCAATTTAAATATCAGAAATATTTTAAAGTAAGGAAATAATTGAAAAATATCAGGAACTAAATTAGAGAGATTTTTTTGTTTTTTGTTTTTTTACCCTAGCGATAAGGGCCCCCAGAATGATGAACGTTGGGGCCCCGATGCTGGATATTTTTACCTATAACATTTATAAAATTCGGTAAATTTAAGTAAAAATAGCTTCTTTTTTTTATTCAGGAGGGACGGCTTTGCCGTATTGTTAAAAATAGCTTTTCATTCTCTCATAAAATTCATTGGAGTCCAAATTTAAGGTTGAATTTATGGTCTGAACGGTTGAACGGTAAAATCTAGAAGGAATACTTATATTTAAAACCGTTGAACTTGTTAGGGTATCTAGACAGCTATGGGGATACATGAGCGCTTAAGGCACAAATTCTTAATCATTACTTTGCTGAAGATACGATTCATATTATTAACATGTTCAAACATGCTCAGTAACTACGGAACAAAAATGTTCGAATTCGAACCAATTCGAAGCAGTAACTTCTATCTGAATAATGAACAACGGCATTGACACAATTAGGCCTTTAATGACAGATAAGGCAGTAAATTGCCACTACTTCTTCATTTCTGATAATTCTAAAAGTTAAAGTAATTCAAAAAATATGAAAAACAATAACGTTATCTTCAAAACTACTATGCTACATATGTTAGACCCTTCCACCAACTGTATTTGGCTGATTTAAACCGTAGAGCACTAAGCCTACACAGAAAACATTTTTTACTGAACTTCAGTAAAATTTTACTGATTTTTTTTAGCTGAAATTTCAGTAATTCTTTTCAGTTAAAAGAATGTTTACTGAATCATTCTGTAATGATTGTCCGGTGCTCACCAAAATGACAGCTCGTGTACTGAAATCGCAGCAAATCCATTCTCATATTACTGATTTTTCAGTAGTTAGTAGCGATTAAAAAATGACAAAATATTTATTTTAAATTGTGTTTTTATTGATGCACAAAGATTGCCAGTCCCTCAGTTCATATTCATACATGTTTTATGTTGTTTTATACAGTTTTTATACTGTATTTTGTCGCAACAAGTGTTGATGGTTCAATAAGCGCTCACAGACAACACGAAATTTTAGCAAGCACCGTGAATTGTAGCCAAAATTTTAAACACCAACACGGCTGCCAATTCTTTTAAATTAACTCCGCAAGCCGAAATATCCTCTGAATTTTTATCGCGGTGCCTGTAAGCGACTATCAAATCAACTTTTAACACATCACGAGCACGAGCACACGGCGTTGTTTTGTTTTGATGTTCTGACTGACAGGTCGAAAATGTGTATTACTGAAACGCATTCAGTAAATTATTTTACTAAAAAAAATCATGAATGACATTTATGCTGAAAATCAGTAAAATATTCTATTACTGAACCGTTTCAGTATTTTTTTTTACTGAAGCAGGATGAGAAAATTTGCTGTGTAGGTTATGTAATATGCAGATGACCACCCAAACTAATCAATGGACGTTTAATAACTGATACCAAATGGTATTAGAACCATATTGGTCAATATTGTCGTGCTACGAGGTAATTTTTCTATGAAATGAAAACTGTTCGATTGTTTTGGAGGGACATAGCTCAAGAGAGTACTCACCTTCATCTTTTATCTGCCTATGGGGCAACCTGGACAGTTCCCTATACCACTTATCGGAAAACTTTCTCCACACGTCTTTGAGGACACTCTTTATCTATGTCCCTGGGAAAAATCAGACCGGTATCTTTTAAAATCTTGGAACAACATTCATAAATGTGATAAAAAGTATGAAATTTATGCAGTCCCATAAAAGTCGGACAATCTTCATTTCATGGCAAAAAGACCACGTAGCACGTCATTTGATAATTTGAAATTTAACGTTAATTAGTTATTTAGCGCCGGATAAGTAAGTAGTTATTTAAACAGCTACATGTATGGTAAAAATAACTAAATTTTTTACTACAATCAAAGCATCGAAAGAACGCCCGGTTCCGGATTCCCGACGACCCTGAGCGAATTAAGGATTTAATGAAAGCTGTTCAACATTCCCAGATGTGTCCCATCTAAATTTTCTAGACCAACATGAAAAGCTCTATTCTATCAATTTTGTCACAAAAACTAAAGAAGAATTAATAAACATTAAGGTATGTCTTAAAAATATGACTGCTCACATGTTTTCGTGCGCCACGGCCAAAATTCCGGATAACTGACGAAAGGCAGATCGCAAGGTCATAGATATCAATCCGGTTGCAAGTAAGCTTTAATGATTACCTTTCAAAGTATGTTCATGGAAAGAAATGATCTCTCTTTTTATCTACAGGCAGCCGGAAAAATCCACTTTTTAATGCAAACGTTAGATAGCTAAAGATACTATGTTGAATGTACTATGGTTTGTGTTGTCAGGCGCAACAAAGAAACACTGTTAAGACTTCAAAATAAATTTCGAAGTCCGATTGTCTTTGCAAAGGCGGACCATTCGGATAACAAAGGAAATAATCAGACCACGCGACATGATACAGCATTACCATTTGGTTTGGGAGCTGAATTGCAAGAGACTTTATTTTCGCGATCTTATTTGTTATATCTAATAGTTGTAATTGTATGGGAGCTTATACGATACGTCTTGGTGGTTGCATGCGTTGAATGCTCAACGGCGGTAGATTCTATCTAAGAGATATCGTTGAGTCTGATCACCATGTTGATCACCAGTGAATTAAGTAACGAACCATTGACTTTATATGGCAAGAGTTTGAAAAACTTCACCTTCTTAAACTGGAATTTCTATACCGGGTGCACTTAGTGCAATGCTTGATTTCTTTCCTCAACGTCGAGCAACAATGTTGTTAAGCTTTTTCTTTCCTCTATTAAACACAATACACATCTTTTTGTGAAATTCGGGAATGCTCATGGTCCGGTTGTTCCAAGTTTTTCGTTTCATTTACACTTCGATGTTCTTCTTATTGCAGCAGTATGGGGAGAAAAATTGCAAAGGACATCGATTTGTAGTATTATTTTATTGCTAAACTGTTGAAAAAAGTCTATTACCAAAAGGGCGCAAGATGAGATCTCTCCGCAGCAGCAGGCACTACTTCGTACGTACGTTGTGACACAACGGGCACGCTTAATATCGTTTTGTGACCGTTTCGATATTGGCGGCTTCGAAACCTTCGAAAGAGTTTCCTCCATTCCGGAGGGTAAACGGTATGGTGCAGAGAACGACAAAAAAAAAAATCTCATCGATACCAAATGGCACCTACGGAAAATTTCATCCCGAGTTTGGAGCGCGAGGTTGCGAAACTTACCCCGCTTTGTTTCGCGCGCTGAACATTGCGTGTTTCGGTCACGCCACCGATTGGTCCCGGTTTTGTGAATGACGGCGAAATTAAATTCGTGAAAGCACCATTAAAATAAAATTAATTCGCAAGCAGCGTACCCGACCGCGCACTCGTCCACTTGGCCACACCAGAGGCCGGAATATTGGCGTTTCGGATTGGTGGTTCCCAGATAGCGCTTTTGTTGTGTGCTGCTTTGCCAATTGTCCGCACACTTTGGCTTCCGGTCGCGAAACCCGAATCCTAGGCCATTTTCCGGTTTCCTGTTCCGGTTTGCGACATCGAAAACGGGAAAGCACGGGTTACCAGCACTTTGGAATCGTTTGCATTTTGCTTCTTTTTTTTCGTTGCCATCCCTGGATTGATATTTTTCAAAATTCCAATACACTGCAATTCAACACTGCGGAGGGAGAGCACACTATAGGTGCGGAGGGTAATTTTAATTCAAACGACACCTGAGGTAACGGTCGTTTGCAAAACGTTCACACATGCGGATCGGTGGCGACCTTCATGTGGTCACCTCAACTTGCCGGACGAAAACGCCACGGGGTGCAAAAGTGTTTGGGCGCCGAGCTTTAAGGGATTATCGTGCCGTTCGTTTTGTCGGCTCAACATTCGACGGTGTGGGTTTTTTTCGTGGATTTGGTCGGTTTTGCCCGACCGTTTCGGAGTGCACCGTACCTCCTGTCTTCGATGGCCGGCCATACTCCCAACCACCTTTCACGCGATCACTGGAGCAGTGAAACATGAAGAAAAAGAGTACAAAAACAGGCATTAACACATTCAAGCCGTTGACTCCCTCCGTAATGGCGTTAACTACACGGGGCGGTGGGGGAATGGACTGGATGGAAAAATTGGTCGTTAAGACTGGGCGGTGGATTGGGAGGTCCGCCGACGTGGACCGGTATGCGGCGAGTGTAATGGGAAGGATTTAATGAATATTGTATTGATGTGGTAAATAATGGTGGAAATCGTAACATTTCACCGGATACAGATTTATCTCCTTTGATGCTAGGGTGCTTGGGGGTGTTTCGCGATGATAATAGGATTATACGCACAAGAATAATGCCCTTAATTAGCCAATCATATGCAGCGTCGGTTGGGTGCATCGGTTGATGCCGAGCCTGAGCCTCGTCCAGTGGTGGCCACCTACGTGGATTGTGAACTTTTCTGGCAAAGTTTAATCGTTGTTAATCACGTTTGATGATTGAAGTTGGTTTGCGGTTGTACCGGAAACATGACTATATTATCGTATTAAAAGAAATTGCTACGAATTCTTTCATAAAAGTTTATTACAAAACGAATCGTTTCATGGTCTGTTTCCGTCATTTGGGAAAATAAATAATTAATTAATAGTCACAATTACTTACTTACTTACTTATCCGGCACTACAACCGCTTTGCGGTCTTGGCCTGCCTCAGGAGTGTCCGAAACCGCTCACGGTCTCGCGCCTTCGTCTGCCAGTCCGTTATCCCGGCCTTAATGGCGGACGCCTCCACGCCATCTTGCCACCTCAATTTGGGCCTACCACGCCTCCTCTGTCCTTGTGGACGGCCTAAAAAGACTTTACGGGCTGGGTCGTCCGTTTCCATGCGTATAACATGGCCAGCCCACCGGAGCCTGGCGAGCTTTATACGCTGTACGACAGTGAGGTCGCCGTACATCTCGTATAGCTCGTCATTATAGCGGCTCCTCCATTGTCCTTCCACACATACGGGGCCAAGTATCCTTCTGAGCATCTTCCTCTCGAACGCGGCTAAGAGGGTTTCGTCAGATTTGGACAGTGTCCATGTCTCAGAGGCGTATGTGAGTACTGGTACTATATAGGTACTATACAGTCCCAGCTTCGTCCGTCGCGACAGGTTCTTTGAGGTGAACTGATTTTTCAGGCTGTAGAATGACCGGTTGGCAGCCAGCATCCTTGCGCGCAACTCAGCTTCCATGCTGTTGTCGTTGCTGACCTTTGACCCAAGATAGGTGAATTGTGGGACGACTTCAAAAGTGCGTTCACCTATCTGTACGTCACGCCTACGTAGATTCGGATTATTTATTGGTAGGTCCGCTGATGTTGCCACCATCAGTTTGGTCTTTGCCTCGTTTATCTGCAATCCGAGGCTCTCTGCCGCCTGCTCAATCCCTTGGTAGGCTTCTGCTACATAGGAGAGCCGCAGACCAATGATGTCTATATCATCAGCGTATGCCAGGATCTGGGTTGACTTATAGAAGATGGTTCCCGTAGTCTCCACCCTCGAGTCGCGGATGACCCTCTCTAGCGCCAAGTTGAATAGGAGACAGGCAAGCCCGTCCCCCTGGCGCAGACCTTTGGTGGTAGCAAAAGGTCCTGAGAGTTTTCCATCCACCCTCACCTGGCATGTGACGTTGGTCATAGTCATTCTAACTAGCCTTATCAGTTTGGCCGGGATTCCAAAAGAGCTCATAGCGTCGTACAGTTTTACCCTGGCTATGCTATCGTATGCGGCTTTGAAGTCTATGAAGAGATGGTATGTGTCGTTTTTGTATTCAGCCATCTTCTCCAAGATCTGCCGCATGGTGAAGATCTGATCAGTGGTTGATTTTCCGTTTCGGAATCCTCTTTGATAGTTTCCTACTATCTCTTCGACGTGCGGGACAAGGCGATCCTGAAGGATCAGGGAGAATATTTTATAGGCGGTATTCAACACCGTAATACCCCTGTAGTTGTTGCAGTCCAACCTGTCTCCCTTCTTGTATACGGGGTAGATGATGCCGAGATTCCAATCACAAGGCATCGATTCGCTATCCCACACCTCAGTAACAATTTGATGAATCTCGTTTTCTAGTCGTGCACCTCCATTCTTGACCAGTTCAGCTGCAATTCCGTCGGTTCCGGGTGCCTTGTTATTTTTCAGCCGACGGATAGCCTTTCGTGTTTCTTCTATGCTAGGTGGCAGTAGCATGACACTATCTGCTAGTGGCGCTTCTAGCTGTTCGTTTAACTGGTCGTTGAGTAATTCATCAAAGTACTGAGCCCACCGCGAGAGGACCTCTGGCTGGTTACTAACCAGATCTCCATCCTTGTTGCGACAGCAGGTTACCTTAGGTACCACGTTGTTTCGGTGACCTGCTATCGCTTGGTAAAACTTTCGTGTCGGTCCGTACGCCTCTCTGGTTTGCTCGAGTTCCCGCATGTTTTGCTCTTCCAAAGCATGCTTCTTGGAGCGGTGAACTCGTTTCTCTTCGCGTCTGAGCCGTGAATATTCCTCTGCGCATGCCCGCGTTCTATGCCGTTGCTGCATTGCTCGGTATGCAGTATTCTTACGTTCGGTCACTTGTCTGCATTCATCGTCGAACCAGCCAGATTTGGTGTTGCCACGACGTGGTGGGAGTATATTTCTTGCACAGTTTATTATTTTTGTTTTTAGAGCGTTCCACCTCTCGCTCGTAGTTTCATATCTGTTTTCTGGTAGTAGAGACTCGTCTAAAGCGGCTTTGAATTCCTGTTGGACAGTAATGTCCCTTAGAGAGTCCGTGTTGAGCCGAGGCTGCGTGTTTTCTCCGCCCCCATTGGTGCGGGGGCGGGCGATTCTACAACGTATCACTAAGCCAACCAAGTAGTGATCGGAATCGATATTGGCTCCTCGATAAGTTCTGACGTTTAACAGGCTCGACTGTCGTCGGCGGCTTATTAACACGTGGTCGATCTGGTTGAAGGATTCGCCATCCGGGTGCGCCCACGTCATTTTGTGGATGTCCCTCCGCGCAAATTTGGTACTTCCTACAACCAGATTGTTCGCTGCGGCGAACTGGACCAATCTACTACCATTATCGTTACTGTGCTCATGCAGACTGTGACAGCCAGTGTATTGGCGGTACATTGGCTCCCTACCGACTTTTGCGTTGAAGTCCCCCAGGATGATTTTGAGGTCATGCCTGGGGCACGCATCTCAATTAATCACAATTAATTTTATTTTCGTAATAGAATAGTAATTTCGTTATAGAATATTAGTTTTCGTAAAAGAATTACACTTTTAAGCTATACTTCGTATAGTTACTCTTAAAATTCTCCTCGGATGCATTTCGCTGCATCTCAATGATCTTTTAAGCTTGATTAATGATGATTTCATTTCGAATGATGGTGATATCATTTCAAAGATCGCTATCAAACATACTCATTGAATATTAACGCATTCATTGATTTCACGACACATGAACATTGTGGCTTTCAATAAATGCAACAGTTAATTAAACAAACATTGAATTTTGTTCATGTCAATTTCACTTCCAAAATTTTTATGTGTGGTACTTTTCTCGTTAAACGTACGTTATAAAAAAATTGAAATATTTTACAAAGAAACGAAGCATATTTTAGCTTTAATCGAGTGTCGAATAACAAGTTTTTTTAGTTCAATGATATATAACCCTTAAGCCGTATTAAGGTAATGACTGGTAGGATTAAATAATAAATTTGTAAAGCACTCCATTATAAACATGGCACGGACAAAACAGCTCCCTCATGATAAAAATAAGGTTCGTATAAACAAAGCAGCAAATGAAATTAAAATGTGTATGGATTAATCATTATAATGTGTACATTAATTGAATTATCCCCAAATGTTCAAACCCACATCAGTTAAATTGCAAATTATGTGATAAATTATCAGTATAAAATTGTTAAGCTCAAATAGCAATTTTGTGTCAAGTTCAATAACCACTTGCATATGATTTAGTTAAAAAAAATGCTTCTTCAAACCAAACAAACTTCCTAGGAAAACTCGTTACCCAGACCTTAAAAGTTAAACCACACAAATGCTCTACATTGCTCCCAATAGACCTTCCTCCCTTCCTCGTACGCCTCTGTTGGCCAACAGTTGAACCCAGCGCAAAGGAAATCGATCTAAAAGCGCAAAGAGTAAGGCGTTTCCTACAGTTGGCAGGGCACATCGGCATTCGGTGAGTGTAATTAATAAGTTTCGCTAGCCGGTACAGGCCTCATTCCGTATGCGAAGAAGTTCCGCTCAAGAAAACTATACATCACGCCAAAAAACACCACCACCAGCCACGGTCAACAAATCAAACCCGCAAGCCATGTCGCTTTTTCCGGGTGGGCCCGATGAATAATTAACTTTCCAATTTACGGTATTCCCCCGACGGACGGGGACACCGGATCCCATTTGGCTCGTTGTGATGCTGTTGAATGTTTTATCCTTTCCATTTGCTGTCGGCGTGCTAGCGATACTAGCAATACTCACAAGTAAACAGCATCAATCTTAATCACAGGTAATTAGGGAACATCAATTTTGCACTGAATTAATAGAGGTTTGTGGGCGTACTAGCGTCCAAACGAGCCATAAGGGAGGGCATGTGAAATGAGCGTTTCGGTCGTGTGCTTGCGCTTCGGCGGTGCAGCCAAGCCCGTCTCGGGGTATGTAGTACGTGCGGAGTTGATTAGCTGGTAGGCAGGGAAGGCGCGTAAGACACAAGTGGTCGCTGTTTGCAGCAAAGTACTCTGCAGCCACAGTTTGGCCACCATCCGGACGGTTGATAATAAAATATGTAGTTTATGTATCAATATTCAAAATCGTATTAGGATAAATGCCAATTTTGAATGAGTTAGTTTGAACTGGGATGGCAGCAGAATGGTGGAATTTGAAATAAATATGACATACGCTCGGTACTTCAAACTCTGTGATCTATTTATGTGGGTTTTTATTTTTGGTGTTGATTTTAGAGTTCAATGATTGTATCCAAACGTATTTTCAATTCGCAATTACCGGGGATGCCAGTTCTGCATCTGTGGGGAACATCGGGAATTAAACCCGTTTAGCCCCTATAGGACACGGTTCGTCTAGTAACATTAATAGCTTATGATCAATAATTTCTTTCGCAGTCCATGTTTTCACTACAACATGTTTTGCGCAACTGTCCCTCAGCTTGATAAATGTTAGCGACAAAGTCAATTTTGCACAGTAGGCTATGTAAACTAGTACTGTTTTGGTTGATGAAGTAGAGGGACGGAAAATTATGAGTCAGTCTAAATTATTGAGTATTTAAAAAAAACAGTAAAACCAAAAAAAGAAAACATTTCAAGAAAATGAGAGAAATAGTAGTATTTCACCTGGGCCAGTGTGGCAATCGAGTGGCGGAAAATTTCTGGGAATACATTTGCGACGAACACTGCTTAAATACGGAAGGTCAGTTTGAAGGGCAGCACTATCTACCATTGCAGCGTATCAACGTGTACTTTGATGAGTCACCGTGCTGCAACTTCGTCCCACGGTCGATCTTTGCCGATCTGGAACCGAGCACCTTAAATTATTTGCGCTGCAGTCGCTATGGCTCCTTGTTTTCCCCGGAAAGCTTCATCTCCGGGAAAACGAGCGCGGGCAACAATTGGGCCCGTGGTTATCACACTGAAGGGGCTGAACTGCTGGACCAGATTGAGGACTGCACCCGCCGAATGGTGGAAGGGTGTGATTGTCTGCAAGGTTTCCAACTGGTGCATTCGATCGGTGGCGGTACCGGCTCTGGACTGGGAACGCTACTGCTGGAAAACTTGAAGGATCACTTTCCGGGGAAGATCACGAACACGTTCAGCGTTATTCCTTCGCCGAAAGTATCGGAGGTCGTGGTGGAACCGTACAATTCTGTATTTGCACTCAGCTCGATGATACGTTCGAGCGATGAAACGTTTTGCTTGGATAATGAGGCGCTGTACGATATCTGTGTAAACACGTTGCGTCTGCCGGTGCCGGATCTGGACGACTTGAATCATCTGATTGCATCGGCTATGGCCGGTATCACCTGTAGCTTTCGATATCCGGGCCAGCTCAACTCCGACCTGCGGAAGCTGCTGACAAACATGGTACCCTATCGAAGGTTACATTTCTTCGTGCCCGGTCTTGCTCCGCTTTGTGCTCGCGACTCCGAATGCTACCGACAGACGACGGTGCCGGAGCTGGTGTACCAGCTGTTCAGTACTAACAATCTGATGGCAGCGTGCGACCCTCAGCTTGGGACGTTTCTAACCGCAGCAGCCATCTTTCGGGGCCGATTGTCAACTCGCACGGTGGAGGAGCATATGGGCAGTGTGCGTTTGAAGAACGAACTCTCGTTCAGCAACTTCATACCAAACAATGTCAAGTCGGCCATTTGTGATGTGCCTCCTCGTGGCATGAAAATGGCCGCCACTTTTATTGCCAACACGACGTCCATCACTCAACTGTTCCGACGCATAACGGGCCAGTTTGGGACGATGTTTCGACAGCGCGCCTTTCTGCACTGGTACACCGGTGAGGGTATGGATGAGGCTGAGTTTACCGAGATGGAGAAAGGACTGGCTGACCTGGTGGAGGAGTACGACAGCTACAAAGAGGAAGGCAGGGCCAAGGATGATGTTCAAGATGATGATGAAGAATAGAGAGGGGGTTAGCCTCCCCTTCTGCCTTCAAGTAATTAGGAAACTATTACTACAATAAATATCATGCAACTACAAAAGCAATTCTAATAGCACGTTGACAAGTATTAGTATAATTTGAACGGAGTCGTCTACAATTTACTTGTTGTAGTTGAAAAAAAAACAAGAGGCCATTTAGCTCCTTGCTTTCGCATAATTTGGCAACATATCTTCGTAAAGCTTCGGCTGATGGGTCACCCGAGACCACCGTTACCGAAATCAAACACTAACGGCCTTTCTTCTAACGGGGTGATTTCGAATGTGCAATTTATTATCATTTCGTGTCAATGTCCCTTTTGTTCCTCTACCCGCTGTGGGAGATCAGAACGGGTCACTACCCGTGACACATCGCATTGCACTACTGACCAGTAGCTAGAGCTACAACACGCAACGGGCCGCCCGGTGGAATGAAGAAACAACGACCGACCAAGATATAATAATTCTGTGCCGAGTCAGCGATGAATATCCGACATCATTTATAACAGAGCGCCTTATAACGAAGTCAAACGAGACTGTGCGAAGCTTACCAATGGGCAGTTGGGGGATAGTATGACGAATGGCTTTTAATTACACATATTGACCGATCCGGTTCAGTGCACACGGAACGATGGAATAGGTTAGTGAAATTGAGTGTACTTTTCCTTTTTCGCATCCGATATGGTTGTGGTGGCGTTGTTGGTGGTTTATGAAATATGAGGTTGCATTTAGGGGAAATTAATCTTTCGGTGGTAGGGAACGGATGCCACCCACTTGGCATGCGGTTGTGTGTGTGGGGGACGGCTTCTAGGACGTGTTGACAATTATGTTGAGAAAAATGCTTAACCTCTATTGGACTGCAAGAGAGCCCTCAAAACAGAGCAATATTAAAACCCCATTTTTCTAACTAATTCTCTCTCTCTCTCCCTCGCTATTGTGCTATGGGCGCTTCTTCTTGGTAATATTTCACGGAGCGCTGAATGTCGTCTAGTGGCTTATGCAATACTTGAGATGAACGAGAATTTAATATTTGCTGCAATAATGCCCATTCTGCTTATTTTGCAAGCTACGTCTGGTGGTCTGACTGTTTTTGTTTTGGTTTTGGTGAGTTATGCGAGAATTTACTGATAAAAGTGAATTCAATAAAAAAATATTTAAGGGTTATATGTTTTATGTGTTTTTCCAAAAACAATGTGTGTTCCATTTCATATGTGATTCCAAATCTGTATTTTTATAAAACTAGTTTTAAAGCAAAATTATGTATCACCTACAACCTATAACGTAAAAAAAATGAATGATTCATGTGGACCATCAACCGGTTCTTTATATACCACAAATTGAGTGGTAGGCAATCTTGTGACGCTTCAGAAAATGAAATCATAAATCCGATTAATTTTTATTGGAAAACTTAAATATGATTACTGAAGTTATAATTAACCAGTGCAGAAAAAAACGTAAAATTTCAACCGTACATGCAAATTGATGGTTCGTACCGAAAAACCGATAAGATTGGATGGGCTTTTTTTCCTCATCTTGGTTCATGTTCCACGTTCACGAGGACACTAGATTACGCAAGGTGTGTGCTTTATTACGGGACAGGTTTTTATGAAATTAACTGTACCCTGCGCTTTTATGGTAAATGAATATTCACCAAAACACGTTCCGCAAGCAGAGCGCTAGCAGGAAGCTTGTAAAAATGGGAAGTTGGGTCCGTTCTTAATTGGCAAGGTTGGTGATGTTGGGTGTTTTTCACATTGAATTACAAAATATGTACCTAGCGACGCAGGGACGGGGTGCATATATCGTGATAGAGGTTCGATTTTTGTTCAGGATTTAATGAAATGTCGGCCGTAGACATTCATTTACACAAACATGAAGTGTAAACAATTTGAACACAACAATGTATAGTTAGATAGTAAACTACTAACATTTATACCAATTTATAACATTTTTTGTTATTTTATAATTGTGCAAGTGTTCTTGATACTCATTTATGTCATTTATTTTTTTTGCTTTGATACGTTTGAATATTGGTTGGTAAAATTTTTACAATGGATATTTTGAATTAAAGTTTTTGAAAAAAGTACAGAGTCTCTAAAAATCATAACTTTGTTGTTTTTATTTACTTCGTTGCTATGTTTAATTCGTAATGGTTAGTTAGTTAGGTTAGTTGATTACATATTTAATTACCATTTTTATGTACAATAGTTCGAAGCTTTACGCATTATTGGGTACGAAACTATGTTCTCTTCTCATTGAATTCCAATCTTAATAGCAATCTTGGCTTATGGAACTAATTAGATGTCTAGGAAGGGCAAAATTTAGCAGTAATTTGATTAGGAGAAAACAATTATTTTTAATTTAGACCTTCTTGTTAGAATACTTACTTACTTACTTATCCGGCGCTACAACCGCTTTGCGGTCTTGACCTGCCTCAGGAGTGTCCGAAACCGCTCACGGTCTCGCGCCTTCGTCTGCCAGTCCGTTATCTCGGCCTTAATGGCGGACACCTCCACACTATCTTGCCACCTCAATTTGGGCCCACCACGCCTCCTCTGTCCTTGTGGACGGCCTAAAAAGACTTTACGGGCTGGGTCGTCCGTTTCCATACGTACAACATGGCCAGCTCACCGGAGCCTGCAGAGCTTGATACGCTGTACGACAGTGAGGTCGCCGTACATCTCGTATATCTCGTCGTTATAGCGATTCCTCCATTGTCCTTCCACACATACGGGGCCAAGTATCCTTCTGAGCATCTTCCTCTCGACCGCGGCCAAGAGGGTCTCGTCAGATTTGGACAGTGTCCATGTCTCAGAGGCGTATGTGAGTACTGGTACTATATAAGTACTATATAGTCCCAGCTTCGTCCGTCGCGACAGGCTTGGCAGAAGACACGACTTAAATTAATTTCACTGCTTATAATACTTTATACAGACGTTATCATAAAAAAACACAATAACTGTAATATTAATCTATCTTTTTAAGAATTCAATTCTCTTTTGCAGCGGGTTTCAACCTTTTTGCAGCATTTCCCACCATACAGAATGGATTTAGGATTTCATTCCCACTAACAAGTTCATGAGCGAAGGGAAAGCGTGGCATCTCATGGTATCAAGCGAAATTTTGATGAAAAATTTCCTCCTTTTGGGGAATTATGCACCGGTTTAAAACCGCTTTGTTAGTGTTTGTATTGGGCTAGTTGTGCACTTTGTATTGTAGTTTAATTTCAATCTGGCTAATATTTTTAGAGTTTTGGATATGTTAGATTCGGAGTATAATGCAGCTGTGTTGTACCGCTAGGTAGTTCCTGGTCCAGTACAAGGAAGCTTTCGAAATCAGCTATATCTGGTGCAGATGATATGTTCAGAATTGCTTCCATTTAAATGAATATTTCATTTTGTACAATATTTACACTATTTTTAAATGCAGTGTTTAGAGTTTTAACAATTGTTTTTGGAGTTTTCGCTGAGGACGAAAGCGTAAAATCGTCTGCATAAAAGTATTGCTCACAGTTTTTCAGGTATGGAATATCTTTAGTATATAGATTAAATATTTAAGGTGACAGAAAGCCCCCTTGAGGAACACCTGTCTATGACCTATATAGGCTTGATGTACTATTCAAAATATGTACTTTGTTATGGCGATTAAAAATGAATAAATTTACTATATTGATTAAGCATAAGGGAATCTTTTGTGTATGATATTGTTTATTAATCTATGTAGTTGGTGTGTAGTAGAAAGCGAGGAACACAAATCAAATTGAATATTCGGATTTATTTTATTATTGTTGGATGCTTGTCGACTTTCTTAAATTTTATCATTCGTGATAAAAAAAACTAGTTTGATGGCGTAATTCAAAACGAAATTTTCATTTAAATAGGGTCGTTTTGCATGTGTGTAAATCAGTAGATTTGGTGGGATTTTTTTAAATTATTTGTCAATTTAGTGTAAGAAGTTTATATTAAACTTGTTTTTACTTTTATAAGAAAAGGAACATTTTAAAATTGACAAATATAGAATTGAAAATTATATTATACTACCTTTGGTACTCATGTTGGTTTTAAAATAACTAATGATATTAAGAACTTGGTCGAGACTTGGAAGAACTGTTATAAAAAAGGAAACTGCGAAACAAACATTTCAAGGCAATTGTTTCTCAAAAATATGGCTTATTCCAGTAAAAGAATTCAACATAACAGTAAAATCCTCTTTTCATGTCTTGTAGAAAATCTGATTCATTTATATTGTTCTGGAATAGAAGTTCTACCATTTAAAACTTTAGCAATGTCCTGGATAGAATTTCGATACGGTTATGAAAAGAGGAAGTTTTTTAGATATATTTTAGTGTCAGCATCAATCATATTGTTTAAACAATAAATGTCATTGTATTTGCTCAGCTATTATTTGTTAAAACTATTTACATTTACAATCTAACTAGAAACATTTTTGAATTTCCGATTTTTGTACTAGCACGATCTATGAAACATTTGCCTCTGATTCGCTTAAGGAAAAATAAGGAAAAATTAAGGGAAAATAGATGAAATAGTATACTCGGTATTATTTTTAAATACAATAATGCTCTCGTGATGTGATAGGTAGGTCAAAGATTTGGTTTTAACTACGAATGTTTTGAGGGAGCTGAAATATACGAGCATTGGGGCCCTTCACGATTCTAGTCAGTTTTTTGTATGGAGTTTGACAGTTGGAGGCTGAAATCATGTAAACACTCCATACAAAACCACACATAAAACTAGCCTGCAATTTTCAGTCTAGATTATTTTAGCCTCAAAGCTAGAATTAGATTCGAGTACCTGCTCGAAAACATGGTGTTGTTCACATTTATACCAAGGTGCATTAAAGTTCAGAAGCAGAAGCGATAAAAATAAGCCTTCTAAATTCATACACCTTGGGATAATCCCACCTGCATACTATACCCACTTTGTTAGCTGCTCGGAAACTGCAATACAATGCAAACAGCTGACAGGCTGAAATTTCAGCCTACAAACTTATAACGGTAAGGGGCCCATTATTATAAATCATTATAATCATTATAATTATCAAAATCAAAATTTAATATACAGTCAACTCTCTCTTATTTGAGAGGCGATGGGACTGTCGAATAAGAGGGGTTTTCAAATTACAGAGGCTGAAAGTGAATGAAAGGTCCATACAAACTAGAAAGAAACAGAACATTTAGTATGCAGCCTTAACTGTTGCTATAGGAAAATGCGAACAGAATCGCCAATTTGAGCATACATCTTTCAATAACCATGGCAACACCATACACAAATAAGAGGGATACAGATTTCAGAGGTTTTCCAAATTAGAGGGACAAAAATGTACTGAAAATCAAGGGACTGTGAAAAATGTTCAAATAAGAGAGGTTTCTCAAATTGGAGAGGTGTCAAATAAGAGAGGGTTCACTGTATAATGAAGTTTTTATTCAGAAAAATCAATCTAACTAATCCTAACATAACCTAAATACCAACTTATAACTATTTGAAAAATTAGCTTCAAAAGTTGTCCCCATACTTCAAATCAAAATGCATGAAACTCTAGCACCATCTCTATAATGCATAGCTTGCTAATTTGATACAGACGAGAAACTGCTAAACCTCTCTTTTGTTTTTCTCTTCAAATTCCAACGCGCAATGTTTTATCCACTTCTAACGTCTTTTGTTTTGGTTTTGAAAACCTATAAAATAACTTTCTTGGAATTTTGTCCAATTGTTCTTATAAAATCTTGCCTCCCACTTCCTTCGCAATTTGTATTTGGAAAAGTTGTTTAAATCTAAGCATCTGCGAGCAGAGCTCATTTTGACAGAAGTGATCGCCTCAATTGCAATTGATAGTACTTTCGTGTGGGACACTTTTGTAACGCAAGTACCACGTCGGTTTGTCGGTTCAATGCCAATTTAGGAGAAATACTTCTAGACTTGTGGTCTTTTCGCTTCAATGTAATTCATAATGCTAAGCCCTAGTTATTTTATAGAAGTGGCCTTGTAGATTTTTATGTGATTTTATATGTATAAGTAATAGTTTATAAATAGTAGAGGAACTTACGTAGTACTACATCTTAGGAGCTGATGTGTTATATTTATTTTTAAACAACCAAATTTTGACCGGAAAATACTTTTATTGGTTCCAAGTTAGAAGGAGAAGGGCTGCTTAAGGAACGTGTATTGTTACATATTTATTATGTTATCGCTTGCTTCCTGCCGGTACGCATACGATGGTTAAATATTCCTGTTATTGGTAAAACGATCAGACACTTTTAGGATAATGCAATATAAGTATCACTTTGTATAGATTTGATGCTTGAATACGTTTACTTGTGTCTACAGAAGGGTTCAATTTATTTATTTATTCCATTATTACGGCACATTTATAGTATTTTTCCAAAAAAGGTTGAGTATTTGTACAAACAATATTTTATGAAATCAAATAAACTTCGAAACCATCGTATCCATATCATGTTCAAGATATGAAAATATTTATAATCAATCAAAATCAAATTGAATCAAAATAATGTTCCTTCCGGCCTTGCTGTCGTCTGCCGTATGAGTCCCTGAGTAAATGTAAAACTCCTTCAGCCCACGTTCTACGGACGTCGTTTGATCTGAGTTTAATGTGAACAGAAGAAAAAAGCTTGTTTGAAGGTTAATATCCTTTTGCAGAATGAATCGTCACAAACACGACCATATCGCGCAGATGAAGTGTTTTCTTTGAATATACCTTTTCGTGAAACGAGCTTTATAACCAAAATGCTACCCACAAGCTGCCGGGCGTTACAATGGTTAAACTCATTCTGCTAAATTGACTTCAAAGCTCAACCAATGGATCGCGCAAAGTGGAACGTAATCATCAGCGATTTAATCCCATAACATGTTTCCAACAACGTTTGCCGCGGGTGCATTGAGTCGCAGGTATGAATGGATGATGTTGGTTTGATTGTAGGGCCGCGGTGAAGCCGGTAGATGAAACATTCCGTTTTCATTCAATTAGTGTTTACCGCTCGTCAATAGCCGTTGCGCCTTTTACATACACTACGAAAACGTGCGGTGACATCGGTTTCACGGTAGGTTGGTTCGCAATGTTTGTTCTACAGTCATGTTACCGGGGGTTCGCCAAACGCAGTACCGTTTGTGTTTTGTGTGGTTAAGGAGAGGAAGCAGCGTATCAATTGGCTTGCAAATGATGGTTTGACGAAACTCGGTACGTGCAATGTGCTAATAAAAAGCATTGGTATCAAACTGTGTTTCTTTTTCTATAGGCACATATGACAATCACAATTTCATGGTGAAGCACGTATCAGATATTGTGTTCAATATAACTTAATCTGGCAGTTATGTAAAATGCATTGAAAACATGAATGTAAATTGTAGACTGTATCATTCAAAGCATGTGAATAACAGTGCTTCATTCAAAAATAATTATCTGTTAACTGTGTTCGTTGAGGTCTGTAATACTGATGTACCCTCTAGATTTAAAAAATGATGCGGTTTTTTGTCTGTTTTGTCGCAGAGAAATTTTTAACGGTAGTTTTTTATGCACGATTAATTACAAACTTTGATGGAATCATTGACACCATAAGAAACATTTTAATCACTTGTTGGATGCATTTATCCGTATAGCCATATGCAATTGCTATTTATTAAATCCACTGTTTTTGGTCTAGGTTTGCCTTTTCCAATTCTATAAAAGTACGAAGGGCTCATTCCGTACTTTTCAATTACATTTTTTTATCTACATTTGCAATAAAACTATGTGCACATAAAGCTAGCTCATTTTAACACATTTCTTTTAGAGAAATTATGTGGAAAAGTAGTTTATACTGTTTTATAAAAAAAAATGCGTTAGCCTGGACCGTATTACGTACGTTAATTTAATTAATAATTTAGAGCAATATACGGTTTTTAGGCACATAGGATTAGCGGCGAATCTAACACAGATTTATGGGCCCCGTAGATCGGTAGTCCATAGTATGCACTATCTATGTAAAAATGGACAGAGTGCTAGCGCCAAGGGACTCCAAGGGGAAGGATGGATGTTGGGGTCCCGAGGCTGGCGAATCATTAGCACCCCCTTCCGGCCCACCCCGGCCTGCAACAATTGTAGTAGGGCTTGTGACCGATGATCGTTGGGGCCCCATGGCCGTCAATTCAGGAGCAACCTCCTCCCCCATCTCAAATTAAGGTAGACTTACTCCCAACAGCAAGCTAAATGTCAGTACCACCTCTCCAACCCCACTCGCTCATTTCAAGAGAGCCTAAACTCGTCTTACCGCCTAGGCCCTCCAATACCCTACATCACCACTGTGTAGGATCATGGACACATTTTCTTTACACATTTGCATCATAAGTCCTAACGCCATAAAACTTGTCTTTACATTCTAGCAAGACCTCGTATGCAGGATGTGCGCGTCAACGAGATATTAGAGATTACATAATTATCGGGTGACGTGTTCTAGTGAAGGATATAGTCTGGCATTTAACTGGACACAGCTTTCATCGTTTTCGGATACACCAATCTTCGAATAGGTCGAGCATTTCTTACAGGCGCTGACAGTTGCTTGTGTTTTGGTCGCAGTAACAATCTTTAAATCATAGGCATAGGCAAGATATGACCCCACGGGCAGAATGCTTGGTCCAAGGAATGGTCAAAGTTTGCTCCCCTGCGGAACCCCAGACATGCTAGTCAACGTGTATGATCGTTGTGAAACAATTCCCACTTGGTAGGTATGGTTCGAAAGATAGGACTCCACCCAGGATGAAAACCAATCAAGTTTTTTAGTGTTACCAATTTTAGTTTTAACCAACCAATTAGTTTTAGTTTTTTAGTAGTATTTTGTGGGAGATGCAGTCAAAGGCAGATTGGAAGTCAATGTATATTGCGTCATCCTGAGCTCCGTGATCCATATTCCGTAGGATAATAATAGCTTACTAATTCCACGAGGTTTGTTGCCGAAGAACGTCGTTTCGTGAAACCGTGCGGACATGAGGTAATATAACTTGACACGGAATTAAGTTGGGGTGAATAAATGACTTGCTCAAATATTGTTTGCCCAAGCGCAAAGTGACACAATTCCTCCCACAATTAGATGACATAATTGTAAAATTGTTATATTTTTGCACAAAAAGCAAATAAAATTATAATGGCTGCTGGTTTAGTTGCCAAAGGTGAGCAAACAAAATTATTATAATAAAATAGCACATTTTGATATGATGCCGAAATAACAAAGACAAAAATATAAAGTAGGCGACCAACTGTTCAGAAGGTAAATTGCATTATCCGGTTTAAAGGGTGGTGCTGACGACGACAGTCACATTGTACGTACTTTTGCCCTGCTATTAGTGCTTCCTGCGAGTGCGCCACCCATCCACCCAATGACACGACAAAAGGATGATAAACTGGAATAAAAAATAATCTACCAGCATGGGCCCACGATTAGCAACAGCAGCGGAAGTGAGTTAGCTACGACAAATGGTACCGCTCAGCTACATAGGGGTGATGGGAAGAATGCACAGAAGCTAGCAGGGACAGGAAGAAAAACAAACTAACCGCAAGTCAGCATGTCGAGTCGCAATTGCAGTTTTGTGCTTTAGTTCGCCTAGGTTTACTTACGATGTTCACACATTTATAATGCATTATCACTACAGCGAGTCATGAAATATTTATAATCTCATTATTTTTGTACGGCACGGTAGCATAGCGGCAAATGGTGGGCATTTTAAGCTGTCGGTCGCATGCATGGGACCGTATGCTGGTAACAAGAAGTGGCCCACCAAAACTGGAAACATTTTAGCGAGTTGAGCTGGCTTGAGGTGGTTGTTTGATTGCATGTGCATTCCGCAAAGCTAGTGTGTGCATTTAGACATGGATATGTTATTTAGATGTCTTTTACAGGTTTATAAAATGGATTTTTTTCGTTAGTTTGAATGTTAATTTGTTTTTCATAATTTTGTGATTATTGTCATGTAATTGGTCAGTTTGAACGTTGTATTGTCTATATGGCTTATCGGAAAGATAATTATTTAAAAAATATCTTCTTTACCTTGTCGTTTCTTCCGCTAACACGTACTCACACACTCAAAGGTGCTCAAAAATAATGATTTTCCACACGTAAAGGGTTGCTAATGGCACTCCAAACAAATTCAAACAATTGAGCATAATTCACGGAAACGACATATCGATAAAAACACGAGTACTCTCGAAAGCAAGCAAAAGTTTATGCAACGAGTGAGGCTGTGGTTTCGGCTGCTGCACGATTGCAGTGCAAGCTATTTGGAAAGTTTAACGGGTTTGATATTTGGTTCGTTTGAGCGGTGGCTCTCCATCAGAGGGACGCTTGCGTATCGCGCAAGAGGACAGAAAGTTTGTTTGGCGCGTTGCTTTTCCGCTTAGAAAGCAGGTAAATTGAGTTTTCAAAAGTAGGATTTCTTAAGTTTGTGGCGAACGCTGCGAACCGGCACTACATCGGGCACGAAGAAGCCAACCAAAGGACAAACTTCGCAAGCGGAAGTAATCCGCGAGCAATTGCATACCAAATCATTAGTACGTTTCTTTCAATGGTTTCTAATGCAACATGAAACGACTTGCGGGAGTTTCTTTAGCCGTGCGGGGAAGTGAAAAACTTTTGCGGTTCAAATTGCCTAAAGTCTCCCGCGAGCCGATTGACATTAGATAAATGTGCAGCAACCGGGGACAAGCATGAAACTAGCACAATGGATATGCCAAGATAAGTGTGGTGAGTGATAAAAACAGAACACAGAACTCTTCCGTTGAATATCCAGCATCTGTTGGGTGTACATTATGAATTGGTTAACAATTGGTTCGTTTGAAAGCATTTGAAAGGTAATTTTCGTAGCCGCTTCTAAACTATGTTTAACTATTAAAAGTTATTTGGAAATGTTGTTTGATAACAATTCGTGCGAAAATAACACGTGTTTTCTGACACGTGCGAAACCCCGTTTTTTAAGTACAGTCTTTCCGCGATTTACGTGAATAATTCGAAACAATCATGTATCATGGATTTACATATAATTCGTATGTTACGTTTTTCAGCCAAAATGTAGTTGATAAATAGTATTTTTTATTAAGTTTAGTGCTGTTTTGCCCTTCATTACTTATTTAATACATTTTGTGTAGAACGTTAGGTTGTTTCTGTCTTTTTGTAGATTTCAAATTTGTAGCAAAATGCGATTTATTGCATTTGACAATCATTGAACAAAAAATTGAACCTCAGACCTATGTGGACTGTCAAAATTAATTCGCGTTACACGAGTGTCGCGTGTCTTTGGTAAAGACTGTATCTTGTATGATTACTATAGGCGTGTAGTTGTCCATGGATTGGAAGTGATTGATTAAAAGGCGGGGAAATAGGGAAGTTGTCAGAAAAATGCTCTGATGTAGCTCTAATAGCATTTTTTAAAGTTTTTCTTTTACTTAAGAAAAAACTAATATTTTGCTCAACCTCATAAACTCATTCAATGAACTGATGCAGAAATAAGAAAAGCTTTTGCTGGTGTTTGGTCCTTTCTCGCATATTTTTCAACTGTTTCTTAATTTTAATTAAAACTTCAAAGGCAATAACCTAGAAAATTTATCCAAACATGTACGAGAAACAGTATAAAATATTGTAAATAGCTAAAAAATATTGTACCTACAAGGCACCAGGCGTCTCCATTACAATTAAATTCCTTCATAGTTTGGAACAAAACATGGGGCAAACATTTTTTATCCTTTTTTAATTCTGGTTTTGAATTTTAATTTAATATCTATCAACAAAAACAGAGATTCTTTTGATACAATTTTCATAACTTTAATTTTGATGACTTAAGTAAAATGATATAAAAAAACTTTATATACGTTTTTTCGTTAAATTGGTTATTATTATTATCATTACAAAAAAAATTATTACGAATTGTTGAAAACAATAGTTTTTTACACGTTATAACGAACTTTCACATGTGCAGATAGCTCATACATTATAGGCATATAAAGTGCAGCGTGTAAAGCGAAGTCAAAATAGTCACTACATTGTGATATCCTTATCATTATTGGGGCCCTTCACGATTCTAGTCAGTTTTTTGTATGGAGTTTGACAGTTGGAGACTGAAATCATGTAAACACTCCATACAAAACCACACAAAAAAACTAGCCTGTAATTTTCAGTCTAGATTGTTCTAGCCTGAAAGCTAGAATTAGATTCGAGTGCCTGCTCGAAAACACGGTGTTGTTTATAATTACCCCAAGGTGCATTAAAGAAATCACGTGGTGGAATCTAGAATCAAAGTGTATGTAGTCCAGGTGGTCGCATAGTATGTTTTTTATAACCAAATTTGAATATCCCCTTTTGGCAAGATGGGTGAAAACTTTTGTTCAAACAAGCTTCCTTGAGGCTTGACGAATACTCAAAACACTTTTAAAATCTTTATTCAGAAGCAGAAGCGATAAAAATCAGCCTTCTATATTCATACACCTAGGGATAAGCCCACCTGTATATTATACTCACTTAAATAGCTACTCGAAAACTGCTATACAATGCAAACAGCTGACAGGCTGAAATTTCAGCCTACGAACTTACAACGGAAAGGGCCCCATTATTGGAATTGGAATTTGAAATTTGGCGTCTTAATGTTGACTGATGGCGTCAACACTCCGTACAAAGCTCTATTCAATCTGATAAAATATAGGGAAAGGTAGGTAAAGACGGGCACAATAAGGGAAATGGTAAAAATTTAAGGATATATAGGTGCAACGACCATGAAAATGTGCATACATTATCTTACACTCATGCTTTATCAGAAAATGTGTTGAATCTTTTAAGTTTCCATCGATTTTTGCATTTTTTTCATGAATTAAAAACATGATTTTTTTAGTGCAGTTTTAAAATGTTCGGGTAAGACGGACACCTGTCATGGGAAAGATGGACACCATGAAGACTAAGATGGACACCTTTAGAAAACGTTTGACATTGAAGAGTTTTACAGTATTTTAACAAATTCTATCGCTTTCCACGTCCTGGTACGTTTATAAACCAATTCTTGGCCAATTGCAACGACGATTCATTCAGCCGCGAATTTAGGAAATGTAAGCACCGCTTCTAATAGAACGAAGAATGCAGAATCTAAAGCATCTTTTTAATATCGGGAACAGTGGACGTTGCAGCAGCAACGTTACAAAACAACAATCTAAAACTTCGCTTTACGAAATTTTTCCGCGGAAAGTCCACGACCACAGCTTATTTGAAAGACTTGTTAATAGGTCCAGCCATTGAAGATTGAACTTTTTGATATCTGTAAACCCATAGAATCTCTCAACTATTCCTGAACAATTCGATATCAGTATTTTATCTTTTTATTTTATTAAAGTTGTCCAAGCTGTGACAAAATATTGGATTTCGTGAAGAACCTCATCAGCGTCGAGTGAGTAATAGCATAACGAATGGCTGCTATTTTGACCGGTGTTTCATTTCTCGCTTATTTATTACTTTTTCTAGTTGCGTGATGGTTTATATCTTCAAAATATCCTGATTTAAGGTGTTTGAAGAAATATATTCATCACCAATTGATATAAGAAGTAAAATAATTCAACAAATTCGGTGTCCATCTTTCCCTGTGACAAAGTGTCCGTCTTTCCCGCTTTTGTGTCAGGATGTTTAAACCAGCAGAAAACAAGATGTTTTAATTCTTCCAATCTCATTCTTTCGCCAGTTTTTTGCTTAACAATCATGACAAATTGATCATGTAATAAAAGTTCCTAAAATATAAACAATGCAAGTTACAGAGCTAAAACCCGCAGTAATCAAATTAGATCCACAAAGGTGCGCACGATTGAAAATTTATTTTGTTCGTGAATTTAACCAATTTCGCATTTATTACACGCAAAATGTTCTCAAATGTGTTGTTTGACCTTCAGTTTGGATTCTACATTGTTGAATTACTCGAAAATTACCTTTTTCATGTATTTATGAGAAGTGTCCATCTTACCCGTAGTGTCCGTCTCTACCTACCTTCCCCTAAATAAATTCTCGAAGATTGTGTTCGTGTTGAACTCTTTAGTTAGCCCCTACATGAAAGCTATTTTTACCATTAAAGGAGAAGAAAATAGGTAAGAGCTAAGAAAATCCATTAAAAAAAGAGTTAAAAAACAATGATGAGTTTACAAACTCATCGCGGGCCGCATTACAGGCTTTTGAGGACCGTATGCGTTTGGAGTTCCCTGCGTTAAAATGTTATAAAAGTATCAGAACATTGTCTATACAAAGTTAAGATGCTTTATGGTTAGGGTATAGCTGTCGAAATTGAAATCGATAACAATAACGAATATCCATTTGACCCCGTGCAGTATAAACAAAAATGAAGTTCTTATAACTTGTCGTTGATAAGACCCCATGTAGTATAAACAAAAGGAAGTTCTTATAACTCGTGGTTGCTATCTTTGGTCAGTGCAATTATTTGGACAGGCAGCCCAACCACTTCATGTAATACTGTACAAACTCTGATTGATCGTATTTTAGGTGATTGGAGTGGTGCTGTTACATTTTGATATTCACCGCCAGGCGTAAATGCGGAAGTACTCACAAATATGTAACCCTTTCTTGTGGATTCCTCGGGCGTATGTAGAGGAGTAAAGCAACAACAACAACAAAAAACCGTTCCAAGCAAGCTACATACACGATTGTTCATAAACAGTTGCAACCAGCAACGGTCTGGTACCTTTTGGTCGTAAAATTTATCTGACGCTTCAATTCACACAGATGTACACAACTGAAGACGCAGCAGCACGATGGCGGTGGCAAAAAGAGTTGTTCGTAGCAGGATGAAATGTAGGAAAATGTTGATATAAAATGCACGCACTGGCAGTTACAGTTGCTGGTGGAAAAGAAGGTCCCATAATCTTGGTACGTGCCTGGAATACGAGAACAGACGGAAAGGAAACACACTTTAGTAGCTGCCCCGACCAAGCGCATGATAATGTTGTGGTCAATGAAGAACGGAGAACTAAAAAGAAGAAGTTCTGCTGGAGGATTTTTTTGTGACGACTTCAAGTCGTCATGGCGGCAGTGCCGTCTTGCCTGGTTTTCATCATTAATCCTACAGGTATTCGTCACCACAGACGGGTAGCAACCAGAGACTCTCTCTCTCTCTCTCTCTCTCTCTCTCTTTCTCTCTCTCTCTCTCTCTCTCTCTCTCTCTCTCTGTCTTTTGTTTATGCCCTTCAATATGTTACATCTGTCATACGTCTGTTTGATACGAGCAATGAGATGCGGCATGCTCTCTATTTGCTGATTGGTGGTTTTAATATTGATGAAATGCGGCCTGTCTGGCCAATTGTTTCAAGATTTTTCCTTTTTTAGATTCATCCAGCAGGTTGCAAAGTGAAATCAAACATTTTGTTTCGGTATAATAAATGTAGCATACGGGTAACCGGGTAACTTGGGAAGGAACCTATCGAACAATTAATCTTAGTCCATTTGTTGTTGGGAAGGTGTGTTTGGAATGAAAACTTTCCCTGGGAATATTGTTTAACCGTTTGACAAGGGTTCCCTACAAGAGGTTTATTTTGAAACGAATGAATTGCGGTAACTTCTTTCATCATGAAAACTTTACTTCTTAAAAGAAAAATACTAATTTACCTTTTTAAGTCAATTTTATTTATTGGTTGGTGTGGAACTTGCAATGTGCGCTATTTTCAAAGCAACATGACTAAAAATAGTAAATGTTATTAATAACAAAATAAGTAAACGAAGATTTGTTATTCGGTCAAAGGTGAAGTTAAATACATACTTCCATCGCAACTCCTTCTAAAGATAGAACTACTGCGTAATAATTGCATCAAACGGCTCGTTTGGTCGTTAATACTCAAGGGAACGTATTTTCAATTACAGCAACAACAACCACCTTTACTATGTACAAGATAACCATCTTTTTGTTTACTTCATTCCGATCGTCACCCCGATAAGCAGCCATGCAAACAATTCAGTAATTTAGCCAAGCATATTGAGAGATAATTTGTGCGACTGATAAAGCCATCCGTGCTTGGAGACTATTCACAAACACAAAAGCCAGCGGAATATGTCATAAGCCCTTATTAACTGCTTCGTATCTCATGCTTTGCGTTCCTTTGCATCCGCCCGTTTGGATCGCTTGGTGCTTCGTTTTTCTTTTCCCGTGTCCCTTCCTTCGTTGCTGGTGGACACTTATCAATGGACAATCGTGAGAAGGGAATGCTTCCACAATCCCGTCACTATCTTGCATCAAAAACCCGTCCGGAAATTATGAAACTTTCCGCCAAGTGTAAGGTAAGGAAAACTTGCACGGAATTTGTGATGGCATTCGTTTGTGTGTGTGTGTGTGTGTGTGTGTGTGTGTGTGTGTGTGTGTGTGTGTGTGTGTGTGTGTGTGTTTTCTTTCTTGCGTTTAATATCTTAGCCTAGCGTGCGAACGTCCCTTGGTGCTCTTCATCAGTGTACAAAAGGGCGTAGTGGCCGCACATTGTTGAGGAGTTGAAACCTTCCCTGCCAGCAACAGGCACTCGATGACATTACCCGCATTTGCGAGCAAAGCAAAAGGAGACAAACAGAGCGGCCAAAAGAAAAGGCGGCATCAGCGTCAGCCACACCGCCACACAGTCTTCGGCAGCGGTGGTCGCGTAGGGAAGCATTATGCCGCAGAAAAAAGGAATCCCCGAACAAAAGAGCGCAAGGGAACAAAACCCACCGGGTACTTTGGGTCCATTGTCAGCGGTATGATCTGGTCGCTCTTTTCTTGGCTAAACTGATTGCTATAATAATAGTGGTCTGTGCATTTCTGGAAAATTAAAAGATTTTTCTGTCGTGTTTTTTTTATTTGTATGATTGTCCTTTTTTGCTGTGCACTTTTCTTTGACAGATAGGGTTTGGTGGTTTTGTATCCCTTTGACGGCTGTAGCTGATAGCCGGTAAATGAACGCCGGGATGCAGATAGCTTGTTTGTTTGCGAATGCTGGACCACGCTCAGCGTCGCCTCCAGCACCTTGGGTTCGTAATCATTTAGGCAGTCAGACACTATCGCGAGTCACAATCGCAAGTATAATGATTAAGACAAAAAAAAGTGGTGAGAATGGGAAGGAAGTCGTGTATTACTCTCAGTGCGAAAGTTACCTTTTGTAGTATTAGCGAACCGGATAGTTCTGTTGTTAGAGTAATTGTAGTTGCAGCATAACAGGAACAGTGTTTTGTGTCATACCTTATTAGAGAGACTGCTCACTTTTTATTATTAGCCTTTATATAGTTCATCTGATAGCATATCCTTGTTAATACAAAAATTGAGCTAGAATTTAAACCATTTGTACTTTCAGAATTCTATTCCCCTTTCTATGCAATCATACGTAAGCGTGTACATTGTATATAATAAGCACACGTGAGATCATTTACTTAGCCGTGCTGGGTGCCGTGTTGAGTGTTGGTGAGTGTCGTGTGTGTGCCATCTGCGTTGGCTCGTAAATTCCGCAATACAAGTTAATTACTAAACCATTACCCCATGTGCGGCGGAAAGGAATACGTTACTGGTGTGTATTTACGTGTTTTCGCAACCAAAAATCCGACCAACACGCCAACGCTTACGTTACATTGCGTCGTACGTCCCATCGAGAACACATTTTGTACCGGGTGTGTATAGTTTTGCGCCATACCGGCAAATGTGTTCGCTACTTAAGGGCGCTGTTGAGTATCGTTTCATAGTGGATAGTTGCTACCGGTCGGGTTTAACCTCCGGAGGATTCGGTTAGTTATGATAGCGTCGTGCCAAAGCTGAACATTAACATTAATACAATTAAGGGATCGTAAGGCAGCAGAAAATGGTAAGTAAATCTTAGTTGTTAGTTTTGTATACGATTGGTCAATTCCGTGGTTAACTAATGAATGTGTTTGAGGTAAGGCTGGAAGGTTGGTATGTTAAGAATTGCTTGGATATTAAGGAATGAAATGAATATTTGTCACAAAAGCTAAAACTGTTTTTGTTAACTACAGGTTGATGAAATAACTGTTTCATATTATATTTATAAATATCAAATGGGATCAAGTTTTTTACTTCAATCAAGGCGTCAGCCAGAATTTGAATTGGTTGATTCTTCTTCTTCTT
This sequence comes from Anopheles merus, assembly GCF_017562075.2. Lineage (NCBI taxonomy): Eukaryota > Metazoa > Arthropoda > Insecta > Diptera > Culicidae > Anopheles > Anopheles merus. The sequence goes on from NC_054083.1 coordinate 10,845,545, forward strand.
CTTCTTCTTTGGCACAACAACCGATATCGGTCATGGCTTGCCTCTGTACCAATATTGGGGCTTGGCTTTCAGTGACTTATTTATTACCACAATAGAATAGTCATTCATACGTATGGGGACACGGTTCATTCGGGGCTTGAACCCGTGACGGGCATGTTGTTAAGTCGTTTGAGTTGACGATTGTACCACCCATACCGGTCCAATGAGTTGATTATTTGTGTTTTATTATTATGTTGCTAACAATATTTATTATTTTACTATGAATACACAAAAAATCACGAAATTAATGGTACTGCTGTAAAAAAACTTAATTTAAAAATGAAATTCATAAGTTAGTGAAAGTTCTAGCTTCGACTTTTGCGAAAATAAAATTTTGTTAAATATTAATGTACGTTAAACGTAATGGCTGGTATCATTGTATCCGTTCGTAGCGGGAACGTATGGCATTCTCATGAAATTCTAGCGAAAGCAACACATTTCTTTAGCCCGGTCCTACAACGCTGCGGTAAATAACTGTAGTAACCATAACTAGGAAAATGAATGTCGGGACGTACGCTGGTGCAACAAATAAATTCACAAGTACCAGCCAATGATTTTCAATTAAATATCCACGCAACCAAACTAAATATCCACGCAACCTTCAATTTTATAAAGGTACTCCCCCATATACGCTATTAATGCGGAACGGAGGCAATAGCTTACCTCAATTTTCGTATCATTCTGCTTGAAGGGGTAGGTTTTAGACATTAAATTAGTTATTTGATCTGATTTCAACTAAAAATTACAGTTTTGTACCATTTAAAATCGTTTTAAAATTCGACCAAAAAGGGAATTTATTTCGAGTTTGATATTTGATGTGTGAAATTAGTATAAGAACTGTCAAATTAAGAAAATCTCGTATGTCGAGTATGGCGTATATTGAGAAATATACCTGTACCTTTTGAAATGGTTTTAAAATTCGACCAAAGTGAAGTTTTTTGCATTTAACAATCAATGTGTCAAATTTGTACAATTTGCTCAAAGGAATGTAAAATTTAGAACATATCGTTTACCAAAATCATGTATGGGAGATAGAAAATTGCAATTAAATTAAGTTTAGTGTAACATCTGAACCGGTAGTAAGTCTTAAAACCTATTCTCATGTCACCTCGAGGTGTGTGCAAAGTTTCGTTGAAAATGATTCAGCCGTTTCGAAAGTTGCTGGCAGCAAACACCGGGACACGAGATTTATGGGTAAATGTAACAATAGTGGTGCAATTTGCAGAGGTACAAATTTGTTTTTATGGATTTAAAGTGTTAGGAAGGTAAATTCATGAATATTTTAATACATAGCAATTGGAATATGTTTTATCTTTGCAATCACAACCATTTTTACCATGAAACACATAAATTTTACGATAAAATACATATTTTTGTGATTGCTTCGTTGTACCTATAATGGTGGTATGGTTCCTATAGTCGTCGTATTGTGTTCCTATAGTGGTGTTAAGCAAAGATGCCTCAAAAACAGTGTATAATAGCAATGGAACTTAATTTTGAAGCTGTTTTCGTATGAATAGCAAGGATTACTGCCATAATTTCGATCTATTACATAATTTGATCGAAAAAAATGTATGGATTTGGTTGATAAAAATATTGACTAAAGTACTGTAGAACACCTGTCGTCAACCCACACCCGGAAGAGAAAGCTTGATTTGAGGTCGATTTTTCACTCCGCCAGATAAGCGAATTTTGGCCTTTGTTTGATAAATTAATTACAGAAAACTCATTTATGTTACTTATTTTAATGAAAACAGTACGGCATATAAAAAATATCGTCGAAAAAAATCTAAAATGTTATGTTTTCATTGATTTCATAACTACGACTACTATAGGAACATACCTATTTTGCGTACCTATAATGGCACTATCGTAAAAAACACTTAAAAATACGTAAATATGGTCTAAAGGCAATAAATTTTAATAAAACAATATCGTATGATAACAATTATGTAAAAAAAATAATAATTGCGTTGTTATGTGGTCATTTAAAACGTTAACAAAGATATGAGTTTCGTTATGAAATCCTAAGGATTTTGGAAAAATTTTAACACATTTAACAAAATAATGGATTGTTAGGTCATTAAGTAGCGGAATGGCCCCATTTTTAAACCCTTTGTTAACGGCCAGAGATCATTTCACACCAACATAAATAACTTAATTACTTTTAATTTATCGTATACAACGCATTTTAGTGCAATACCACCACTATTGGTACTACCACCACTATTGGTACTACCACCACTATTGGTACTACCACCACTATTGGTACTACCACCACTATAGGTACGTTTACCCTATACAGTCTGAACTCATTGATTGAACTTCGATTCCCTGCCAACTATTGAATATGTGCTTTTTAGTTGGCACGTTTTTCCATACAAAAAAATTATGAAATTTTTCTCGGCAGGCAATGAGATTTTAACGAAATTTTCAAAAACCGGTTTTCCCATACAAACGCATGTTTTTTCATTGAACTACGCATGTTCAACTATTGAATTCTGACTGTATATATATATAGAAGAAGAAGAAGAAGAAGAAGAAGAAGAAAAATAAGATTTAATATGATCTAATTGGTAGTAAGTATGCGGTGTAAAAGCATGATTTTTTTTATCAATAATTACCATTATTTTAACATATCAAGTGTATTGTCCATATTGTCTATACAGGGTTTCCCACGATTTATTGGTCAGTTTCCATGATTTTTTGGTGCGTTCCCACGATTTTTTGGTCGTATCTCATAGATTTTTGGTTCGTTCCTATAATTTATTGGTATTTTCAGATTTGATATCAATACAATCGGACCAAAAAATTCTGGGAAACGGCCAAAAATCGTGGGAACGCACCAAAAAAATATGGGAACCCACCAAAAATTGATGGGAACCGACCAATAAATCGTGGGAAACCCTGTAAGAAATAACATTGGAGTATGAATAACCAAAACTAGCTACGGACGCATGTTAAACTTACTCTTATGCTCCTGAATAAACAAACCTGCCAAAGATTTTAGGACGTAAAGTAAAAAATCAATAACCGATACCAGCCTCCAGCTGTAATCTGAACCGTACAATTCACCTTTCCTCGAAGGGACAAGGTATGACTTCTTGGTTTTCTGATGGGTAGCTGGCCGCGGGCGAGTGTACCATTTTTAACCGTTCGGTTGCGATACTTAGGCGCAGCTGATGGTCCATAAAGTACAAAATAAAACACACCATGCTCAGGAGGTGCATGGTTGTTTAGCGTTCAAACATTTTTTGTCTGTTTGCTGCCAGATCCTCGGTTCCAGTGGAACGAAGTGTAAAATGTAGCATAACTTTTTTTGCTGTTGTTGTTGTTTTGCTTTCCATTGGAATCTACAACACCATCTCGCATGAGCGGTAGTGCCACACTTCTCTTTACACCAAGTGCTCCCAAATCTGCCACTAGCAGGTGGAAGAGGAGGCCACGTTACTCGTTCTTCAGTCAGGGGTGAGAAAATCGGGCTGTTTAGCACCGCGGGTCTGTGAAATGCTACATAAAAAAAGCAAAAAAAAGGAAGGTAAAACATCGTGCGAAGAGGAACGCCTAGCACTAGCAGCAGCCACCGCCTGTGGCTGTCTGGCGCTGTCATCATTGTTGTTGATGGCCAAACATTACGATCATGATTATTATGTTGCGAGCGTCAAAGGCGTACATCATTTTATATGGGTTTTACTTCATCATCCTGTGCGCAAGATATACTGGCATTCGTGCTTCTCGTCTGCGGAGTGTGCTGTTGCGTGCAGGGTGAAAAGCGTAAATTTAGATACCATCACACGCAAAGAAGATCACAAGAAAGAGCAACGGTAGCCAGAAAAAAGGGAACTGGTAACTGGCGGTTCCGTTCGACTGCTGGCACCCGTGTCAAGCGCAGCCAAATTTGGCGCTGAATGTTGTGCTTATTCATTGCCCCTACAGTTCCACCCGGAACCTGGCTTGGTTGGTTCGGGATGGCGAAGCAGAAAGTTATTCACCGTAAAGCTGGGTGGCAGTATTTACTTTTCATTATACAAATAGATATCAAATATTAATAATGCACGGTTCCGCTGAAACGAATGAAGATGTATTTGTTTAGCGACGGTATTGTTGCTAGTGCTAGTGCAACCACTCCACTAACAATGATTGATTGCACTTCTCTTCAGTAAGTTTATGCGAACAATGAGTGCTCCCCCACCGTTCTGTTCTGGTTGTGTTTGGCATGCAAAGATGGGTTTGATCAATCGTGCATCAAGCGCTAAGTATGCTGGCTGTCGGGTGAAAGTGATTTGCTCGATGCGTTGCCACCTTTCTTATCAGCGGCTAAAATGAGCGTCATAACCATAACAATCAGTTTTATGGCAACGGGCATATATTAACGAACGCTGGATGATGTTGTTGCCCCAAGCTGACTATGTGCCTAGGGAGCGAACCGCGGAAGGCAACAGCATTTGAAGGGTGACGACTTTGAGTTCATAAAGTTCAAGTGTGTTGAAGTGATCGTAAGGTACGGGACATAATAGCTTCCTTTTGAAATGTCTTCATACGTGGGGAAGGATTCGGGATAGGGAGAAAAAGATTTCAAAAACTTTGGCGATCAGTTTAAGTACGCTAGCGGCCGTTTATTTTTTATAGCTTGTAGTAGTGATGACTTATTAGCGTGCTCTTGTAAGGTGTTTTAATATACGGCTCTGCTCAGTTAGGTTCGCCTACGAATGAGGGAATATTTATTGAGTTAGTAGAGGTTATTATTGTCATAAACTGCAATAAAGGGATTCCTGGCGGAATTTTCGTAAGACCAACTGGATTCTGCAAGACACGGCCTGAATCGATTCCGATAACAAAGACTGACTATCTCGGCGATCGACAAAGTACCACCTAGGAAGATGATGCCTAGATGGTGACTCATACAACTTTATATAACTATTACACATTTTTATCGCTTGGTTCCTCCATTTGGCTTTTCACGTGAAACCCTGCGGTCTTCTTTACAGTGTTTGGCTTTTTTGGCTATAAAATATGCAGACCACTGAAATATCTAGTAACGTAGTAATTATGAATCTTCGTGGCTTGTGCAGAGTGACATGGCCACGTAGCTAAAATGCTAAAATCATAATATAAAGGGTGTCATGTCGAAGTCATAATTTGATCAAAATTGGCTTGGTGTAAAGGTGTGAATCAAATTCTGAGAATTAGTATCAATTCGTAATAGCAACTGAAAATAATTAAAAAAATAATGTTTTTTTATACTATTACATCAATTATACCTTTTATTAGTAGTATCATGTACATTGTTTGACCATCAATGGGGGTGTTTACGATATCATCCAGCTGTTTCATATGTAGTTTGACACTCGGTGGCTAAAATTATGTCAACACACCATACAAAGCCACACGAAAAGCTAGCCTCAGTATTTTCGTCTAAATCAGCGGTCGGCAAACTTTTGAGGCAAAGGGCCAATTATAGTAAATGATCGAGTCCACCGGGCCAGGAGATGCGTTTTTTTATTACTGTGCTTAAATTATTACATTTTATTATTTTACGATCATTTTAGGAGCAATATAATGCCCGTTGTTATTTTCCCGGTTTTCCCGTTGTATTGTTGTTGTTGATTCCGGAGATGATACAAAAGTATGAACGGCTGAAAATTTATCGAGGCAAACGTGGATTCAGAAATTATCAAAATGCTTTATGGACAAGTCATGCCATGTCAGATAAATTGATAACTGATTCCTTGTGAAAATCACTTTGACTACCGTTGTACTCGTAAATAGCAATATAGTGGAATCGTCTCGTTAAAACAACAGGGGTTTTTAAATATTTGTTTTTGCTTTCAAATACGATCTAAAATATCCCTAAAATATTTTAAATACTGATTTGTGTGCAATTAAGAAGAACGAATAAAACAAAATTTAAAATAAATTAGTGTGAAAATGTATGGCGCTGTTTCATTATATTTAAACATTTTGTATTGCATGTTTTGCGTTGGCGAACGTCAAATGCTCACCCATCAAATGCAAGTCGCATGCAAAATTTTAAATAAATTTATTGTTACCAGGCTTTAGTGTATCTCATCAATATCAAATTTCGTGTGCAATTTCCTTCATTCCGAAAGTCTTATTGTAGTGTTGAAACAATGTTAAAATTATATAACGGGCACATTAACAAAATTGACAAATTCATAGGTTTATCATGGGATTATCTTTACCCGCTCTAACAAAATGTTAATTGCACTTTAAATAGTAGTATCCCATGTGGCAACAGACAATTTCTATCAGTCACCTCACCTTGACACCTCTATCATTCGAACTCTAATCATGATGACCAAAAAAGTGAACCAACCAACTTACAAGCGTGCGCAATCAACGAATGACACCCCGTAGCTTCTTAATTAGACTGCATACAGAAAGCCTATCGTCGCATGAGAACGTTTCAGCGTTTTGATCGCCAACATCTTGTCACTATTAGGCAATCAATCAAAGCATCGCAAGAGAGCCCAATATCATTTTTGAGGTTCCAAATGAAGCTAAAAATGAAGACAGGGGTACAAGTGGCTACATTACTGGTTTATCTGGACCGGGAGATCGATGCAACTCGCCAATGAAAACAATGAAATAGTACTTGGGAAACATAAACACACCTATCAAGAAGCAGAAATCGCGTCCACTGGCTTGACGATGGCAAAACAATGACGAGAAACTCAATGCGCTTATATTATGTGTATTTTGGAAAAAAAAACGACATGACACCCTAGTCCGACATCCGTCACATGTGTTCCTTCGATTTTTTCTAGACCAACATTATGCAAAAGCTCTACTCTAACAATTTTGTCGCGAAAACTTAGGATGCCTATAGGCATGTCTTCGTCCATCATGGTGAAAATTCCGGATAACTGATGAAAGGCAACTCCCAAAGTCTTAGATTTATTTGTCCAAGGAAGCTTAAATACATTACCTTTCAAATGATGTATACGTAAAGAAATTATCGCTCATAGTTTTTTTTTCTACAGCCAGCCGAAAAAAGGCGATTTTATTCATGTAAACGTTACGGGGATATTGATCACGAGTTCGAACATACCGAACGATCTGTCATTCCATAGTACTTTAATTAAAGTTGAAAGAGTACGATGGTAGAAAATGATATTCTAAAAGATATTCAGTAATTTGTATACGAATAGTTTCTTTCCATTTTTCAAAATCAGTCAAAACCATTCGCGGGCCGGATTGAATGTTGCGGCGGGCCGCATTTGGCCCGCGGGCCGGACTTTGTCGACTGCTGGTCTAAATTATTTCAGCTTAAAAAATATGTAAACAAACGCTAAACAAAGTATTGGTCCAAGAAAGGTTAAACATTGTTTGAATCAATTTTTTGAACTTTAATAAAAATACTATATCTAATTTCAAACAGAAAAAAAATAAAATAAAATAAAACGATTGTCAAATGTATCTTTGTTTTTACAGAATTGCTGAAACCCAATATGGCGAAAGGTAATTGTCACATAAAAACAACCCAGAAAAGGCCTGAATGTCAGCAAACGTGCTACGTACAACAACGTACAGCTTTTAGGATACATTAGAAAACAGAAGAAAAGTTGCTCAATGTTTTTTTGCTTTTAATGTACTGACTGGTCACATTGATGCACCTCAATCGTTGTCTCTTCTTAATATGTACGTCCCAAGTAGAAAATTAAGAAACAGACAATTTTTATACATTGACCTTTATGCTGGTGTGTATTGTGCCAAAGACCCTTTACTTTTGATGTCCAAAACTTATAATGACTATTCGAGTGTTATCCTTCGATGTTACTACATGTTTGCGACGTTTAAAAGCATATATCGCACTAGGTCATAGGAACGCTTAGTTATAGGTCCTTTCGTTTTTAAGTCATGTGTGTAGGCCACAGAGGCCAGATACTTTAGCAAGAAATAAATAAATTCATCATCTTGGCGGGAATTGATTACCTGGTATTTTCTTTTATGATAATTAATATAATTTCCAAAATTATGAGGAATTGAAAATTGTTCTATTGAAAATAAACCCCAAAACGCATAAAATTGTGGGTTTAGATTTTGAGAGAATGAATACTAATTTCATCAACAAAGTCCTCTCGTAAAGTCTAGATTTAGGGCAAGCACAGAATCTCGCTATGACAAAACCTCAGCATTCCTGTAATTCAACCAAACAGGATCATTTCAGTTTGGAAAATAATTTCACTGCAACCCGTTTGTTTATGTCCAGTCAACAAGTACCGTAACTTTTCTCATTACATTCCCAATCACCTCGGAAACCGGCGGTCATCATTGCACCCGGCGCCTGGGAGTGGGGCAATTTTTCGAAAATTAATTGAAAACAATGCGGTTTGCTGTGCATGCCCAAGCCCCAGCCATTGGAAAATAATTAAAACTTAGCTTCCCGGTGTCAATAGGATTGGACCAGCTCTTCTTTATGACGCAGCAAGAACGAACAACAGCCGTGCGGCAACGGTCTGCAGGGAGCGGTGCATATCTATGCGGCTGTTTCGCTATGATGCACCTCAACAATTTCTACCACCAAGGTCTACCGACAGCAATGCTTTGTCTCACGTCGAGATTGCATGAGCACGAGCATGGCGTTGGACTTCACAGGCGCAGCACGAAAAAAAAGGAAAAACTTCCTGCGAAGCCCAGATAGAGCTGCTGTTTTCCAGCGCTCCTTTTGACCATATGTTTACGGCAACTAAATAGCGAGAGCCGCGTGCAAGTGCATGTGGGGGTTTAGAACGAACATGTTGAAAACTATGGCACTTTCGAACTATGGAGCGTAATATCTAATAGAATGGAGGTGAAAATGGTAAGAGGATGGCAAGGGCCAAAGGAAGATAAATGGAAATATTACTCCGATGAGGCACGTTTTTCGTGCCGTCAAGCGTATGAAGTTTGTCTCAAGGGCTTAGCAGCGGGGGAGGAAAAAATGAAATACAGCCCCAAAAATGCTGGCGGAATGTACAAATATTTTCGTTTCTCTCAGAGGGATGGGCAGAAAAAACTTTAAACATTTATTACATCAGTTTCCGGCGTTTCATTCCAAATTTGGTACTGCTGAATGGTAAAATGAAAATGTAGTATTTTTGTTTAGTTTTAAGTTGTTGCATAGCATCTGGCTTTGATAGTGGGTGTTTGCCTTCACTAAAACCCGATGTGTCTCTCTTGTTTGTTTACTGTTTTTTCTTTCGATGTTTTTTTCTCGTGAGTGTCGTTTTAGTTTGCTAGAAATTACACGATACACTCAGTAAGATTTATATCGTTCCTGTAAATGAAATTCCTTTAATAATATTAATATTAATAATATTCAATAATATCAATAAAACAGCTTTGAAATCCGGTGTTATCATTATTAAAAAGTTGCTTTTTAAATCAGCCGATGTTGTATGGTGCTGGGGAAAGGCTGCAACATAAATTAGCTTAAGAAGTAGCTTATAAAATAACGCCAATTTAAGTTTATCCAATTTGACCTGGGCTAAACTATTTACCGTTGTTTTACGTGCCGGGATCAGCGAGTATCAAACGCAAAGTCGGAAACATAGTGAGGGAGAATGAGTTTTCCCCGCTTAGGATATCCGGTTATCCAGTATAATTAGATTTTTCTCGATTCCGCATAAATTAAGTGGGCAGGCAAAAATGCCCGCAAGATGACAGCTGTCGTCCTTTGTAGTCGGTATTGTGCTGGTGTACAGTAAATTTACCCACCAACCGCCGGCAAACGTTCCCGCAAGCAGCGGACATCACGCGGACTGCGATGGTAAACCCCATCCGCTGCCTACCCGTACCCTCGCCACCCCCGTAATGCACCGCGACCAAGAACACTCTGGCCAGGTCAGTCTCGTTAACGCTCCTTAGGGGGATGACAACACGGGACCGTGGCCGTGTTCGCGTTGTTGAGTAATTTAATTCAACACAATTGGTGAATAAACAACGTGACAGCAGCAGCAGCAGCAGCAGCAACAGCAGCAGCATTAACAGCAGTAAAAGCAACCGCTGCAGAAGCTTTGGCGACCTGCTGGAAAAGTGGTGTCCCCCTTACCTTCAGCCGAGTGGGAAAGTGCTTCGGGTTACACGGACGGTTTTCGGTTTCGGCGGCTGAGTGACGTGGCAAGTGGACGAATATAATTATACGGCAAACTGACACTCGCAGCAGCCGTAGTGCCGGTGCGTTCGACTACCGGCTGATTACCGCCTGGGGGAGATATTCATGAAAATTATGTAATAAGGAAGCACTCGGTCCGAAGCCTTCCGAAGCTTCCGTTTCGCGGCAGCTCCCACGGGAGGGGCGTTTAGTGGCGACCGGTACCAAGCCGACAGCGCACAATGCAATTACTTAATCGGTTTGTTTGAACAAATACCAGCGGTGCCATTGAATATTGCGTTCCGGCCAAATCGTCATCCGTTCTAATAGATGCAAACTAATTATTGTAGCTGCAAATAGTAGCTTTTTTGTTTTGGTTACATCGTTTGATGGACATTTTGTGCCGGGGGTGGTTAATATGCCATGCTTAGGCAAATATAGGTACACGTTGTCGGACAGCTGAATACACAGTTTGTAATGGGTGTAGTTGTTTATCGTGAGAAAACTGATAATAATTAAAGCAAAGGGCGTAGAATTTTCGCTGCAAGTTTGATACGCAATGTGTGTTTTAATCACACGGCTTATTTAAAATTCATTCTCTTTGATCCCCAAGAACTGCTTGTTATGCATGGGTGTTATCAACTCGAGGTCGTCTATTGCACACGTTAGGGTACGGATCGTACATCGGAATTAAACGTAATAACAATCAGCAAGTTTATTGGAAAGTTTTCCTAACTTGCCGCACATAGAAAGCTTTGAACTCTCGTCACACAACTCACCGTACGGGGTGGTGAGTTTGCAATTTTGCGAATCAATGGTTTGGAAGATAAGGTGGTGCTCCCTTTGATGATAAAAAGTCTACTTACAAACGTTACAGAGCAAAGTTCAACAAAAAAGGGTGATGTTGAGTTTTGGAGGCTCCTCATGCTAGAAACTATCCATTTCGCAAGCACTGCATGTTTCCGGCACGGTAAAAAGTGTTTACTCTGCTTCCAGGCAGTCGATAGCACAATTGAGAAGTGCAAGATGCTTGAACCGAAATCAATATCATGTCAATGTATAAGTAATGAAGTTTTACTGCCAGCAGCGTTTACTTACCTGCGCTACCCTGGGAAAATAGGATGGGGGCTGAGTGAAGCTGTACTGAAGATGGCAGAATAGTACAGTGTTGTTTGTTGTTATCGCTTTGTTTGTGCTTTTGGTTGAATTGCTTGCAATAAAGAATCTAAATAAGGTTTATTTCTTGGCTTCCTTCCCGGGTGAATGTTCAATCTTGGTGAGTGTTAAAATTGTTCTTGCATAATGGGGGTTGGTAAACCGTATGGCAAAACCATAGATGTTGAACAATATTGTATGAATTCTAGTTGGGTGAGCGCAAAAGTATTCTCCACAGTATTATTCATAGAAATATAAATATTATAATGTGTTCAAATGATGTGATGATGGTAAAAGTGTATCTGAGTTGTTACATTTTCTAGTATCTCCATTTTGCTGCACCTTATTTCAATAGACAGATAAATTATATTGTCTTTGGTGTACATTACATACAGCTGAAATAAAAATTAAAATGTAGGTTCCATGTACCCTTGTACATCATGAACGTTTTATCGTCATACGTAAGACACTTAGCTCTACCCGTGATCCACTAGAAGTGAAAATAAATATCTGTCTAATGAACACCTGGACTTAGGGGGTGAGAATAATTTAATTAAAAATATAATATTCTCATTTATTTCATTTCCATGCTGCGCTGAGCTCTGTCCCTTCAGCAGCATACTTTACTGTCACTTGCGTTCGGGTTCTTGCGCGAGTTCTTCTGTGAGCGTTAACTTTCAAGAAATTCCAACCCATAAGACGATAGCAAAAGCTTCAGCCCGGGATCTCACCAGATGTTGCCCATGCTGACGGTGTACGGTGCTGGTAATGGAGCACTGCGCTTCACCGTTTTGGTCCACGGTGACCTTCTTTCGGGCAGACGGAGTGCACTCTATCTCGTCGCAATCGACATTGAGTAATGTCACACTTTTGCACTTTTCGTGCTCATGTCCGCGTACCATTTGCAGTTGGTAAAGTTTGTTCCAAAGTTCGAGATGTGCTGGGAGGTTTTTTTTGTTGAATACCCTCGTTTTCGTCCTGAACAATCTTCACGCGTCTGTTATCAATTGTCGTCTGCTTAAATCTTGTCTTTCCCATTAGCTTTTGTGACATGATAAAATTGCACAAAGTACCGCCATACACGGTGCCCTGTTGCTGTTGCCGGATGGAAAAAGTCGTGTGTGTGTTTTTTAACATCGTGTCGTAGCTGTAAGACTGCAAAAAGACTGACTCGGCAGTCAGAGGTGCAGATGGATTACGTGCTAAGTAGTGCCACCTAGATCACCGACCGCTCCGGAGGTACATCATTTATAAGCATCTCTGAAAGCAATCGAGAGAGCCGTTAGTTGTAGTGGAAAATTAATGACAACGCTCTGAGTAGAACGTAGCAAAGATATTGAACAAGTTGTTAAAGCATTTAGACCATTGTTTACTGACTTAGATTACATTTATAAGACCATGGATATTTTGAATTGCTTTCCTAATGCATTGAAAATATGTATTCCATGGCATCTCTTCCTCGGAATCAGGCCAACAACGGTTTCATCGTTGCATAATTGGACAAGAATGCCGGCACAGTTCAAGAAACCAATGCGATTCATAGATCGACGAGCAGAATACAGACCAGCGGGGGTGCTGGAGTTAAACGGGGAAAACAATTCCTGGGTTATCCGTGCAGATTTAATGCAAAGTTCAAACAAATTTAATAGTCGAAGAACTTTTACTCTTTTCTTCGCCCCACTGCTAAACCAGTTCTGTTTGTCTGCGAAAGGAGCAGAAAGAGATGTCGATAGCGAATAAGGCACGACGTGAAACGTAACGAGAAGTAGTGGAGTACGGGCTCGAATATGCAGGGAGTTCGACGGAAGTTCCTGTTCTCGTTCTCGCTGTATCCGAAGCATATTGACACAAGAATTTATTCCATGCCCCGCCCCGGTACATACGAAATGCCTCATCCATCCACTAGGCGTTTGGTTTAGCTTCGTAATAGTTATTCCATTCTTGGAAGTATCCTTTTCAAACATTCATTGTTTCATCGTGTTCAATTCCCTTCGCTATTGCAGTCGTGATCCTGGTTCGGGTGCACTTCCGTTGTTCCATAATACTTTGTTAGTTTGACACCATAATCCAAAAATCAGATCACCGTATGTGCGGCGGCTGCTTGGTCAAAAAAGGAAGGCAAACATCCCGGCAAACGGATGCAAACATCGAAGTTTTTTTTTTGTTGTAGTTGGAAAAAGTGATGTACATATGGTATGTCCGGTTGTGAATCGCAAACACATTCCACGTAAGCAGACACATTTGGTATTGAAGATGCCCTGTATACTATCTAGATGTTGTGGAAGTTTTCATCACTTACACAACAGACTAAAAATGGCACCTGCATATTATTGAGATTACTACAAGGGCTTAATTTGTATGTGGCTTTATTCAAAGCAGTGTTTTATTTTAATTTGTATCACATATTGGACGTAACACACGTAGATAATTGGGAGCGAATGTTCTGTGTATTTGGTGCCCTAAGCAAAATATAAAGCATTCTCAATGACACTTTCTACACCCTCCATGTCTTCAACAAAAAGGGATTTAGTAAGGTTTTTTATCCTCTAATTCATAGTCTACCAATAGGCAATCAAAGTTTACTTGTCACATTTACATTGAAAATTCAATATTTTAAAAAGTTTTCCTCTTCAAAAGCCCCCCTTTAATTGGATAAGGTTTGTTTTATATCTGTTAAAGTAAATTAAAAGTTCGTAGAATATTGTCTTTAAAGCAATCACTAAGATCATTATCACTAAGATCGTTTTAATCGTCTAAGCATTAATCTTAAGTTTAGAACACTTGATGAATCGTGCTTTTTATGTAGTCATTACGTCGATGAAGAGAGATAGCACATGCAGGTAAAGTGAATGTTGATTCTACATGTTAATAATGCACTTGTATTGTAAGTGTAATACACTTTTATGCACTATGCCCTCGTAATTTTCTGTTAAGAATTGACCTAACAACAAAAGGTCCCATCAGGGTAGAGGTCCAACCAAAAAAAGCTTCGATGAATTTATTTATTTAGTGAAACATTTGCATGGCCTTCGCAAGTGGCCTTAACAACTTAAACCAAGTATCTTAACACTATGTGCTACTTAACGATTTAACATTAATTGGGGTTAAGAGTGTTAAACAAAGTCAATAGCTGATTTTTATACATATCGATCGTGATATTATACTCAAAGTATGAATAAGACGAATTAAAACTGCGAGACATATACAACAATGTACGTTATAGCTATAAAATTGCCTCCTACGGTCGATACTTTAATGTTCATAGTGTCAAAGAATCCTAGGTGGAGTATTTATACTTAATCGTGCTAACAGATCTGGAGCGTCGATGTTGTGTGTTAGAATTTTTGCAACAAATACACTCTGAGCAACAATACGGCGATATTTGAGATATTGAATACCTAATATTAAATACCGTGTGTGGTAAGGAGCATCGTGTCATGTTGTCTTTATTACGATTCGGCGGGTGTATTTTTTATGGATTCTAGTTTCTTAATCCAGATCGACGAGCGGGGAAACCATAATACTGAACAATACTATAGTACTGACCGGACAAATGACAAGTACAGTGACTTAAGGCAATGAATATCCGTTATAGTTTTGGAATGGAGATTAACAAAGCCAAATATTTGGTGCGCTTTACCAATAATAGTCTGGTAATGGACTATATCAAGGTTGAAATCAAGTTTAGTGTCAAGAAAAAGTGTGAATCGATGTTCATGTGAATGTGTTTAAATGTGTTTGCATTAGTTATAATAATTGGTCAATAAACATTTTTGTACCTTAGTTTTGGATAATGCAAAGACTGTGATCGTGCCAAATAAATGATGTGAATTAACTGATTCATAGCAAGATGACATTAGTAGTCTTGTTTAAAATTGGAACAATCATCTAAATAGGTAGAATACCCACTTTAATGATAATCTCTAAATAACTAAGTGATACATTCAGTGGGGTGGCCGGTCTGGTGGTACAGTCGTCAACTCGCACGACTTAACAACATGCCCGTCATGGGTTCAAGTCCCGAATAGACCGTGCCCCCATACGTAGAACTGAATATCCTGCTATGGTAATAATAAGTCACTGAAAGCCAAGCTCACTTCACTAGTGGGTACAGGCAGGCCTTGACCGACAGCGGTTGTTGTGCCAAAGAAGAAGAAGACATTCAGTGGTTGATGCCCTAGGCGTCCTACGTAGATGTTGGCTCTGCGTCGAGCAGTGTGAATTGGGAGAAGAATTTACTTATTACCGATGGTGGAGGGGGTGATCGTTTTTCACTAATCGCTTTGTTTGTTTTGAAAGTTATGTTGTTGCTATTTGTTTTTCATCTTCATTTCAAATGGCATTCACATGCATTTAGATTTTAAAAATATCCAATTATACAAAAATCTTTTACATAAAGTGAACTTGAATTTCATTTGTGGTTGCTTCGCTGTATTGTTTGTGCATAGAAGCATATCACATATTGTTGACGTATGCATAAAAGAAGATAACTTGAAAAACGATATTATATACATAAAAAATACAGTTTGTCTTTGACCATCAAACCGAAATACTTCACAAAATAATGAACAAAAATGTTCTTGTTCTTTATTATAGTGTGTTCGTACAAAAACCAATATGCTAAGAAGAATCATATTTATTACATGAAACAAGTTCATTAACGTTCTCTGACGCTTTTAGACGGTGTATCAAGTGTACGGTTCTATTCAACTGATCAGAAAGAGCAATACACTTCATGAAAGTGAAGCCGAGGTAACAAATATTGCTACCGTTGAAAGTAAATCAAGAAGCAATCAACTTCCAATTTACCACCATTTTACAACCACTCGCTTACATACACAGCCAATAAGCGTGCACAAAATGTGCCATGGCACGGCAGCATAAAGACCGTTTACGCACCGGAACCCAAGCCAGGGGTTTGCATTGCCCCATCATTCGGATGCTTCAATTCAGTCTCAATGGACTGGAAGCATGCGGTTTCAGCTCTCAGCAAAAGGCTGCAGTGGCAAGATTGAGGGGCGAAGATATTTTCAATTTGATGCTGGTGCGAGTTGGTGGCTGAAGCTGGGCATTTGTAGGACACTGGCGTATCTACCGTTGAAAATGGTTTTTGGTTTAATTTTCTTCAGCTTTCAAATCACTCTGTGTGTGAGATGTGCTATGCTCACGCTCTACTGGACGCTGTGCTCGTACCGAACTCATGAAACAATATACTTATTTATTAGATCCATCGAGCAATTGGCACTGGAAGTAAACTAGAGGCAGACAGCACCGCAAGCATGACGAGTGAAAAGTTTTATAATTATCCATACGGCGGGTTGGTTGCAGAATGTTTCGCCGGTGCTATTGAAAATTTCATCAATTGGATCGCCCAGCTGCATTAATGCTGGGAAAATTGCGCGACCGACGGATCGTTGGATTCCGTGAAAGTTTTCCATTTCCCACGAAAATACCTCGTTGATCTCGTTTTGAGAAGCGCCTAATGCGCATCCCTTTGTGTTCTTCTCGTCGCGAATGTATCGCTGAATGCAGCCCGTTGGGGTCTCTCTCAGTTGAATTTCTCCATCGTCCATAATTTGTGCACCCGGGGCCGTGCGCTGAAGAAATCCTTCGGTCATCTGGGGTTTGGCAAATTTCGTTCGTGCATTCATACACGTTCAGTACGGTGAACGGGTGCATGGTGTATCGCGTAACAAAACCCCTTGCGAAAATCATGTGCATGAATTCTGGATTCGACCGAACGGTTGCACGGTTGTTATTTCGCCAACATAACGTCATTGCAACGCGATTATTTTGCACAGCGACACTGAATGGCGGCAGCAGCTGACGATGCAGAAGCCGCATCGAGCTACCTCGGAGATAGTAGCTCGGGGTTTTCTGTGAAGAAATTTCCATAAATATAAAATTGATATTATTTTTTCCTGATCTTCCTTTCGTGTATGTGTGTCCGTGTCAGAGTTTTACGCCTGGGGGGAGTGCCAGGGATGAATCAGTTTCTTCGTCACTTCTGATCAGTTTCTACGTCCCTTTTGCTTCAGATCTGCCGCAAGCCACAACATTCGTTTACCGAAAGGACTGGTAGCAAACAGCTTAGGCTTAAGTCGTAGTCCACTGCTACTGACGAGCAGGGAAAACTCCAAAGTATGGCGAGGTTCCACCAAGAGACATGTGGTAATAAATTGTGATAAATGATGTCTGGTAGCAGGATACCCGTAGGAGTTGCAACTGTTGGCAACGCATTAGCAATGCAGTTCTGCATGAGCCCGGGGTGGAAGGGACATCGTGAAAGGAAGGTAAAACAATTCTCTGGCGGGTTTAGTCACTTGCCCTTTTTCCAGACCGATCACCCAATACAAGGGGAAAGTTGATAATGTCAGCTCTTTTTTCAGTTTGCAGCTGCGGTAAGGAGATACCAAGCAGATTGCCAAGGGTGCGCATTTTCGATTCAATGAGTTACGACAAGCACCCACAAAGAGCCTTCGGACGAAGTGCACCAGTTGCGGTATTTCATAAAATTATGTTTGATACGAAAAGGCGACGGTAGTAATTCAATTGTTTCAAAACACTTAATAATAATGCATGCGAATTTGTACACACTATAGGATGTCTCTTACTTATGTTGAACGACCACTACAACCAGTACAGTGCAACATTAATGGATTGCATCATACAGAAGGCAGCAAACATGCTACAGAAAACCATTTAACACCTGATGTAGCATTTGTTGAATGAAAATCTTGCCTACAGGCTTTAATAAATCGTGGCACTGTTTAAGCGATTATACAGACCCCTTTCCAAGATCGCTTTGAAAATGTTTCGCTGTAGAACGCTGCATCCAGAGAGGAACCATGTCAGGAACAGTAATTTCATTATGATTTCATTAAAACCACTGCTAATCCGTCAAGCGGTATGGAAGACACCGGTTGCAAATGTAACCCAGCACCGCGCGTCGGTAAAAACGACTGCAAAACCATCAGCACTGTTCCGGTTACGATCTTGACCCGGTGGAATGACAGGAAATTGCCCGAAAACCGTGAAGGTGGTGGTCGGCCCAGGTTAGTCTGTTTCGTTACGCTGTGCGCTGAACGGGGTTGTAGCTTTTAAAGTTCCATTAAAAAGTTATGAGGGTAAATATCATTAGCCGCCACTGATGACCGCAACCGCGGCGTGCTGGTGTAGGATAAAAAAGAGTGGGAGGTAGAAAAAAAAGCTTAACGTTCAAATCCATCCACCAAGAAACCCGCCAGGCTTCGTTGAATTCTGGCAAGTGCACGGGAATGTGGTGTGTGAATGACGCGGTTTAAAATTTGGTTCCGACTTCTGCACCGATGGCCTTGGGCATTTTCGACCCCGGAAGACCGGAAAAAGCCTGAACCTTTTTCGGATTGGCTTTGCAGCATTCCGACGGGTTGTAGGGCATAGTAATGTTCATAATCATTGCGACGTACGATAGACGCAGGTAAAAGCGACTTTTATTGATTTATGCCAGTACGCAATGAAAAGGAAAATATGAAGCAGTTTTAAGCTTTGTAAAACAGTTAAACTGTGTTTTGTATTATTGAGTATTAATCAAAATTGAATGTTACATACGTGTTATTATAATCAAGCACATATTGCGTTGATTCCAGCTTTTTAAAGTACAATTAGTATTCATATTGTATTAAAGATGGGATTTTAATGAATCTATGTGACTTGAATTCAATTTTTATTTAATATTAGTCGTAAAAAAACAATTATTAGATTCCGACGGACTCTCCAACGGATATTTATCTGAGTGGTATAATATTGCAGATAAAAGAGAGAAAAACTTGTGGAAACTAGAATCAAAACTATAAATACCCAAATGCAAGTCCTGGTAAATATAAGAAAAGCATTTTGTATAGTGGACCACAAAGTATAAGCACGATATAAAAAATAGAGGTAGGTAAAGACGAACACTGCGGGTAAGATAGACACTTCTCGTAAATACATGAAAAAGGTAATTATGAAATGATTCAACAACGCAGCATCCAAACTGAAAGTAAAACAACACTTTTGAGAACATTTTTGGCATAATATATGCAAAAATGGTTAAATTCACTAATTTGGCTACTGCGGATATTAAGCTTTGTAGTTTGCAATGTTAATATTTGCGGAAGTATAATTACATGTATGAGTGATCGTGATTATTAAGCAAAAAACTGGCAAAAGAACCAAAAATGAAAGCAATAAAAAATCTTGTTTTCTGGTGGTTAAAGCATCCTGACACCAAAGCGGGAAAGATGGACACAGAATTTATTGATTTCTTCTTCTTCTTCTTCTTCTTCTTCTTCTTCTTCTTCTTCTTCTTCTTCTTCTTCTTCTTCTTCTTCTTCTTCTTCTATTTGGCGTAACGTCCTACGCGGACATGCCGGCCTATACAGGCTTTCGAGACTTAATTAATTACCACGCAGCCGGATCTTGCCCCCGTTGCTACGTGTCAATCCTTGCTACGGGGGGACGGTTCATTCTGGGCTTGAACCCATCACGGGCATGTTATTGAGTCGTTCGAGTGGACGACTGTACCACGGTACCGCCTGTACCATGGGATTTATTGATTTATTTTACTTGTTTTATATCAATCGGTGATGAGCAGATCTCATCAAAAAACATAAATAAGGGTATTCCGAAGATATAAACCAACCAGCAACTAGAGAAAGCATTGAAATCAGCGAGTAATAAAACATCGGTCAAAATAACTGTCATGCATTATGCTATTACTCACTCGACGCTGATGAGGCAATTTACGAAACCCAATATCTTGCCACGACTTGTTCTGTAAGCTGGAGTAATGTCAGCTGTTAGTGTCCGATATTTCAATAATGATATAGATTTTGCATTCTTCGAGGCATTAGAAATGCCGCGTACAATTCCTAAATTCACGGTTGAACAAAACGTCGTTGCAGTTGGTCAAGAATTGGTTTATGTAGGTACCAAGGCGTGCAATGCAATGGGATATGTTAAAATATTATAAACCTCTTCAATTTCCAACGTTTTCTTCAGGTCTTACCTTTCATGGTGTCCATTATTCCCATATCAAGTGTCCGTTTTATCAGAACATGTTGAAACTGCACGAAAAAAATGTTTTTATTTCAAAAATACGATAAAAACTTAAAAGTTTCAAAACATTTTCTGTTAATACATGAGTATGAGGATTTTTAACATCTTCCTTAACGTGTCCGTCTTTACCTACCTTCCCCTATTGGAGATCGTTCGTTGTGCATTTCTTTAGGTGTAGGAGTATTTTTATTTTTATTATTTCAGTAAGCTTTTCTGCTCTTGTTGACACTAAGTAGGAATAAAGTAAACGGTTTCGAAAATTAGGTGAATTTTCTGTATAATTAATAAAAACAATCTCATGGGTCGTTCCCGTGGTGCATTAGTCAACTAGCACGGACTTAACAACATGTGTGTGTTGAGTTCAAGCGCCTGTATGGAACCCCATACGAAGGATTGACTATCCTGCGATGGGTAATCAATAAGCTAAGCCCCATCAGAAATAGAGGCAGTAATTGACTAATAATGGTTATTGTGCCAAAAACGAAGAAAGAATGGCATTAACTAACTTTTAAGTGAACCGTTATTGGAGCAACTGATTTACATCGTTTGAGAAAAGTCCAATCTGGGTGAATTGTAGCTTATGATGCTCATTAATTGAAAAAACTCGTGTGATAGTTCCGAATTGACGTAATCAAATTTTTTCATTTAGTTTTCCACGACTTTTGCTGTGCTTCATTTTGAAAGTATGATATCGTTTTCATTCCTCGTTATTTAAAGATAAAATTTACATCATTTTAGCCATATGTGTTAGTCATTTTTCAGCTTTAGCATAATTTAAATCCACCCTTTAAATTGTAATTATTTTCCAATTTACATCTAGCGCGAGGCAGTTACTGCTAAAAATGTATCCGAATGTAGTCCTTCCAACGCCTTCACCCATCCTCGGACCAACGTTCTGCACGCTGTAGTTTCACTGCACAGTAGTTTTATCACTGCAGTAGCTAAAAACCCCTGACCAGTTTAAACCTTCAACTTCGGTGCTAGTAAAACGATCAACATTTACTGCTTTCTGATGCATTATCCGATTAAGGCACTTTGATGTGTTTGTATGTGTGTGCGTGTGTGATGATGGGACGTGAAGCAGTAAGCGCACATGTGGTCAGCACCGGGTCGAAAGGGTTGTGGCAGTGTTTCAGTTTTAATTATCACTCTCAAACTCGAAGATGCGGTCGCTGCTAAGCGACTTCAGTAGCTTAGAATCACTGCCGGAATGGGCTGTAAGGTCTGTGGCCCGTTGCCAGACCGGATGACCTCATGTTTGTGGTCAAGACGAAGAACTCTTCTCGGCAACCAGGTCGTCTGCGTTAGTTACGCCTGCTAGATTGGTGTGCCTCATGGTGGATCTCTTTCGCCGACTATTCCTAATCGCACTCGGTAGGGTTGGTAGGTTGGTGGCCATCGTTTGCTAGGCTCACGGACATTAGATGTAGGTCGGTAATGTTGAGTTCGCTCGGCGTGCGGGGTGTTTGACATTGCGAAAGGGCTTTCTAAAGCCAACACTGACGTAAGTTATTAATTTATGTGTGCAAGTTGTATCGTTTAATGCGACACCAGAGCTTCGTCGAGTGCAACAACGGCTTGTGAATGCGGGTGGAGGAGGTACTCACTACCGTTCCCTTTTTCTCCAGCTGGTACTTACGCATCTGGCTTCCGGCGTTTCGTGGAGCCAATGTGCTTTGGTATGTAAATGGTGTGGCTGGAAAAGTTTGTCATCCGGTGAATGAGTAAGCTGCTGGTAAACTGACAGCGGCGCAAATCTAACGACCTTCCGCACGCCGTTTAGGACTACTTTCGGTTTGGCTGGGTGAGGCGATAAGATTAAAATATCACTTTTCATGACAAATTGATGGTACAAGTTTCGGAAACTGCAGCAACGCAAAGCTGGACGTGGCTAACATACGCAGGAATTCATATTGTTCAGCTTGACAGGTAATGTGGTTTGGGGAAATATTTATGGTCAGTGCCAAAAATAAAGACACATTTGAGGAGTACTTTGTTTTTACCTAAATATGGCAATACACAGTTCATCAGATTACTGGAACTAGATTAGTTTGGCAATGTAGTTAGTGCGCTGTAGTCACAAGCTTTATGAACTATTTATGTAAAATAAAATGGGATAGCTTAGGATTTTAATGAAAGCATCGCTTTTGTAGTTGATTCAATGGCTTTCATATATCAGCAATTTTATATTGTTATGAAATAGCTATGTAGGAGTACCAATTGCAAGTACAGCAAAATTATTGGAAACGATACTTAAGATTTTTTTACATACAGGCGAAAAAATATACATCAAAGAATACATGCATGTAACTATTGTAGTACTTTTTAAAGTGAGCTACACGGGACTAACCGCTGGAGCAGTGATGTCAAACTCATTTAGAGATCGCTGGCCGGTTTACAGTTAAAAATCTTTCCGATTGCCACGAAGTGCAAATACAGCCTTTGACAACGCTAATCGCTAATAATGATAACTCATAATTTAAGCACCACATCGGCCAATTTTAGCTAGATATGAAGCCATCTTTTAATGAAAAAAGATTATCCAACTTTCAGTTCATACTCTGCCTTCAGGAAGCGAATGGTGAAAATATGAGGGGTTCAAGTTGGGGTACCGCCTCTAAACAACTGCTAAATCACATGATACGTGCAATCTTTGTGGATACCAAAACAAGGAATTAATTAGGAATACACGCCTCTGAGACATGGACACTGTCCAAATCTGACGAAACCATCTTGCCGAGTTCGAGAAGATGCTCAGGATAAAACATAGAATTTGGTTTTGTTTTGAATAATTTTGAAAAAAATCAAATATAGGAATTTAGTATGCTTTTGAAATTGATGTGTTAAACTAGTAAAAATTGTTCAAATTTCTGGCAAATTAAGTAAACCGCGTGTATCATATTACATGCATATTGCGTGGAACAGGTACTTTCTCATACAGTGTTTATAAAAAAAGCTTTCCTCTCTTGTTTAACAAAGTAAAAGCCGTGCCAATGGCTCCGTAGAACATAATTTAAAGCTTGGTGATTGGTTCTAATAAATACAATTATGTTACATATGGTAGCATAATATATGTTATGCCTTACTAGCAATATTTTGTTGCTTGCAATATTGAAAAAAAAAAACTAGAAATGTTTATCTGAGTAGATGTATTTTTAATTTGGCATGCATATATTCTTATAGTACATTCACTGGGTCTCATTTTATCGCTGTTAGTTAGCGTGCATGCATAATAACATGTCAAATGTTACATCCATTCAATAACTGCTATTTTAATTATTCAAACACTCATAACAGCACGGTCCGTTTGTTCACCGTTCAACCTAGACGGTTGATTGCGTGGTTAGTCAAGTGGCCAGTTCGAATTGGGACACGGTCGGGATGAAATCAATACACCTGTGACCTCAACTTACTCCCGTTGAAATTTTACAGTCAAACGATTTCGTAATACCACTCCTCCAGCCTCCCGGGTGCGATGTGGTGGCCCATGTGCTGGACGCTGGTGAATTGATTGAAATTTATTGTGGTTTGGAACAAAAGGAATGTGTGAAGTATTTATTATTGATAGGGTGACGAAGCACAGAACACACACACCGCGGGGCATACAATGAAAGGATGAAAAAAGGCTTACAAATAAAAAGGGAAAAAAAACATGAACCGCAACAGCGGATCTATAGCCTCAACAACAATGAAATACTGCATTAACACTGCAACTGGCTGGGGGGAACCTGGTGCGAATAATTTGCCCTCCGAATGACGCCGGATGGTCTGTAAATTCAGAAACTGTTATTTATTAGACTATTTAAATTTTAGACTATTTATCTATTAATTTTTAACATTTTCACTTGATGGAGAAAGCAGTAGAATAAAATTCAAAAATCAGAGTTTTTTATTTTATTTTTCTGTTAACGCAAAAAACACTTAGTGATTTTCCACCTCACTAAATTCTAAGTGGGAAAACAATCTTCACAAAAACATGGAAACTTTTTAATTTAGCAAACGTGAACGATTCTGTCTCTAGCCAGTATGATTTAGTGTGACAAAGTGCTTTCCGATTTCACCGTGGGAGTAGAAAAAAATCTTTCTTCGATCTTAAAAGTTCGTACCGTACGATCCTACCAAACCTCTCCCACCACGTGGTACCTTGAATTATGCTCTCAGGCTCGTGCACCAACGCGGAGCTTTTGATGGCAAAGGTTAAGCCTAAGCAATGGTGAACATCTCCCCGAGAAAAACGCGATAGACGAATCGACGGGGAAAACTTTTCCATTTCGTCGCCCATTTCGTGGAGGGATTCGTATTATCGATAAAAGATAAAATCATCATCAAAACGCCTCGCCACCCCCTCCCCCAACCCCTCCAGCACCCCATCAACCAGGTACGCACACCACACTTACCGTTACCGAATCTGTAGATTCATCCTTTTTTAAAGTTTGTCTTGCTACCGACGAAAGACTCTCGATGCTTCCGTGTTCAGCCTTTTGCGGTCTTCGATTAGCCCGGATCGTTACGCCTGAGAAAGGTCTGATGTGGCCGTTTCATCCACGACCGTTTCCCCGTCCCCCTAACAGATGAAACATTGTCGTTCGCTGCGAATGGCAAAATTTGCCTGTGTCAAAATATTTACTTTCCATTCGGCGCAACAGCGGCAACCGGTGGCACCCTTGTCCTCGAGGTGCGTGTGGAAATCAATTTGCAGGTAGTCAAAGTATAGTCATCAAACGTTACGGGTTCGGTTCGAGAGGATGTAAGGTTATTGGAGCAGGTGAGTGTTGTTGAAGTTTGAGTGGTTGTGATTTATAAGTTTAGATTAGTTTGCTCGGCAAGGGAACGGTGGGATCAAAACTCAACAAATATTTTGTTGGCCTTTTCATTGGTTTTACATTTCAAGCAAAATTAATTTATTTTTTTAAATGTTTGATTGTTTAAAATTAATCCTAGAGATTTTGTAAACAAAACGAGTTTTGTTTCCTGGACTATTTTTTTAATATGTATAATCAATACCTAATGGATGTATTTTTTGACTTTATTTCATTATGATTTTTTTCGTTTGACAGAATTTAGCTACTATGTTGAGATGAGTAATATTTTAATATTAAATTCAAACTACCATATTTTTTATTTTATATTGTGGTAGTTTGGATTCAACTCTCAATGAAAATACTTGTTTCATACCAAGATAATTTTACAACTCCCACACAAAAAAACAACAAAAAATCTTCTGAATCTTTCATGAAGTAAGAAAAAGTTCATTTGAAACTCTTACAATCATATGTTTCTCCGTTTAAAGCAGCTGTGCTGTCCACCTTGCTACACAACAGGCACAGAATTTACCAAATTGCCAAGAATGTGAAACAAGAAGAAAAAATAAAACCCTTCACCACTCAGATGCCATGCACTTTGTTTGTTCGCCATAGTTGGTTGGGAAAATGCAAAACAAGCTCGTCCCAACCGGGCAAGCACCAAAAGAATATTGCAATTTGTCCAATTCCGAATAGTTCCTTCGCGAGTTTCGCTATCCTCTCGCACGTGGCCACGTGAAGGGGGCAGGATTCCACCTCATGCATTGTCTTGCCCAGTGCACGAGCCCGAGCAGCATGCTTTGCAGTCATGAAATTGAGCATTGTAGACTTTGTTGTCCAATACTCCCTCGTCGCCTTCCCGTTGGATGGGGTTTTTTCGGGCGGCTGCGGCTGAAACGAGGACGGGGTTTGGCTTGTGTGATTGTTATTCTGGTTCAGGTGAGCGAAGCGGTAAAACATCATTATTTATACATTGGTCGAGTATCGATTTTACACAAGCATCTTCAGTTCAGGGCGAGGTTGTTTCGTTCGAGAGGAGCGCTGGCGCTTTGAAACACAAGGAAGGGCGTGGGAGGTGGAATGTTGAGAAATAGGAACAGGTCAAGAGAAGTTGTTCCTCGATGGAATGTGGCGGAAGGAAGGGGTGGTGGTGTCGGTGAATGGATATTAAAGCGTTTTATTTGAGATTCAGCATCAACTTTACTCCCAAAGTTGGAGGGTTGAAGCTTCCCGGGGGGTTTTTTCGATCCTGAGGATCGATGCTGTGTGATTGAATTTTGATGGGGGTCAAGAGGGATAGTCGTATCGCAAAGTTTGATCTTGGGATTAGTCAAGTGTCCAGCCAAAAAGATACAATTCTTCGGTTGGGTTGCTGTTAGTATATTGAAAAACTTTGGACCTGGAAGTGGTCAACGTTTTTGGTGCCGTTCCGTTTCCTCGGGTAAGTGAAACAATTGCACCATGTTGAACCACGTGGCAAGTGATAGCGATTGCCGGTGTGTGTTGTAATCGAATCAGGCAGGTTATTCACTACTACCGACGCCAACTTTTGATTTAACTCTCACTCCGTTATCGTCGAGCAGATTATGCAGCTTACACAACCCGTTCATCATCCTAGCCCGACCAAGCAGGATGAATGTGTTGCGACACTCAACCTGGTTGGTTTCGTCTTTCGTCCCGGATATGCATAAATAATGCAGCTATCGTGCAGCTTCTATAGAACACAAATAACATTACAGGTTGCCCCGATAAGAGCGAAGGGAAGCGTTTCGAGATGATCCAAGTTTTATCGCTCCCGCCGTATAAACCCATACGGTGTGCATACTTTAACGTTTTTAAGAGCCCTGACAGGAGTAAACTATCAGAACACGTACTCCCCAACCGTCGATACATAAACCTTAATGTTGCTGCAAGAACTTTCTTCGTTCTCGAAGCCGTTTCGGGGAAGTGTGTCCTTGCGACGTCACGTCGTCAATACCGATGGAGGTGAAGAAGCGTGCGGTGCCGATGTTGTGTTTCGCAGCGTTTATTGTACTACCAGTGCGCGATACCGGCGCCTGAAAGTTGCACACTTGCAGCAGCAAAATGTTCATCCTGTCGTAAGTGCATCGATGCAATAAAGAAGAGATAACACGTGGAGTGCATCATGCTGCTGGTACGGTTGCGTGCCGTGTGGAAGTGCCCGCCGTTGCTGCCCGTCCGGACACGTTTCGGCAAAGGATGCTTTCGAATTCGAACCGCAGTCATCGACGTCTGCATGGGTCAGCGAATATAAATATCGATGCCTGTGTGCATGTATGTACGAGTGGGTCTGTCTACTGGGCACGTGTGTTTGTGTCTGTGGAGTGAAGTGCAATTATTTGCGACATGAAGTGACTGTCGCTAGTCCGCATGTTGGTCATGTCATGGCAGCTAACGTGTTGGAATTAAGGAAATGTTCCAACTCGACATTTATCAGTTGGAGCAGGAATAAAACGAAGAAAAAACTCACCACCCCTCTTTATCTTGTTAGTGCTAACATGTTTTTTTATGGTGAGTGTGCCGACAAACGCGAAGCTTACGCTGGGGTAAAAGTGCCTTTGATCATTTCAACCAGCTAGGAGCTCTTAGTATTACATGTTTGCGATGAGTATCAGATGAGAGTAACATTCGTATGCAGCAAGAAAGCAGGTTTTATCTTTATCATCGTCATTACCATCATTCTCTTCATCAACAGCAGCATCGTCGCTATCGTTAGAGCTATAGACGTCACAATATTTTGTGTAAAATTATGTGATAAATTCATCACCTTTTTTCACCTCTCTCAATTCCTCAGCTTTTCTCTTCATGGGATGGCGTCGCTAGAGATTAATCGTAACGGTAGGCATCATCACCGGTTGATCCATATCGGATGAGATAAATTTTAGCAATGCGTCGCACGTCCACCGAACTCCGGAAGCATTGTACCTAGCCGCTCCATTCGCCCGCCGTGCCCGTAGTGGCATGCTTTGCCCTAAACGGAAAGGTACCATAAATTAGGCTTAGCCATGTTCGCTCGTCAGCACGACCACTTTTCTTGGATTATCACTCACAATGACAAATACGGCACTGCTGCAGCTTCAGCACGCGAATTAATGCTCATTTTATCTTCTGGCTGGTGTGCGATGGATATTATCATTCTCAGTGATGCTACTAGGCTATGTGGCGATGGGTTAAATACGTATCGCAACGACTTATCTGCAATCTCAACGTATCCTGTGCAAATAAAAGTGTACGTAGTGTATTGCAATAACCAAACTACCACCAATCAACACAACTATTTGCTCAATGGTTGTACCTTGTAGTGGACATAAATAAAATGTATAATAACAGATAAAATGCATAAACAGTTTTATTTAAAATACAAATAAACAGGAACAAAATAGAATAATTATTCTAGTATAGGTATATGTATTTGATAAATATTTTTATCTTGTTTTTAATATAACCCATAAGGTTTTATGATTGCTCATGATGAGAATTGTCTTTTTTTGGAAACAATCCTGCACCATGCGTCTCCATTACGGATTCATAGTGTTGTATGATGATTTCTAAATGAACTGATAGTTTGTCTTTGCTCTCGATATCGTTCATATACATCTATATCGGTATGAAAAACAAAATTTAATTTTCTTATTTAGTGTAACGTTCTAGGCGACCAATACATTCTGCCGAGACTTAGTACGTACCACGCAGCCGGACAGAGTCAGTTCTTGCTATGGATGATGGTCTATACAAGGCTTCTACCCATGGCTATGTGGAACTAGTTGTTATACATATAGAAGGATAATCAGATCTATCTTTGTAAATTCATGTGGAATATTATTCATATGCATCAAAATAAAATGCATTTGATGTACAGTTTAGGGGACTCAATTCGTAAGTTTTCTTAATCTTATGGGTAGAATCCTGTAATTTCCCACTTCCCATTGAAACATTGTGGTAACGGTTTTTTGTTTTTTTTTGTATTTTAAATGATCATTGATATCCTACAAAGATTTTGTTTTATAAAGTAATATAATAATTTCTAGTAATTTTAGCATACATGTTTAAGGATGAATACACTACAAACAACACCATACAGGCCAATATCACACGGTAGTGTATTCAAGGTGTAACCGCTATTTCAGACACATGACATTTTATGAAATTCAACTCCACACTAATAAGTTGTTGTATGGATGAATAACAATGTCGTACCTGTTTGCCTTCACAGACATACATACACGCGGAGAGTGTTTATTTTGCCACCTGCTGGGAAAGATTATACACATATTTAATCTCTAAATTTCTACCACCTCCTTCAAACGTTACCTCTAGCCGTAGGGTTTCATTTATGTAAACGTTAATCTCATAAGCCTTGAAAAAATATGCGTCATTATGAAATGATGGGACCCCGAGCTGAATGTACATTAAAAGCATTACTTAATGAACATGACAACCGATAATGCTATACCTAAACATTTGCTTAGTGGAATCAAATAATGGAACATGATTTTGATTGCTTTAAATCCAATCACTCTCACACACTATTAATAGCATTCCAAGAGTATTGATAACCGACAGTAAGCGGAATGCATCAGTATTATAATAGCAGAAAAATCAACTTACCTAGAAACGGTATTGGAATGGTAACATTCCCCACTCTTTTTTTTTAAACGTGCGTTTCGAACTCTATCGTTTGTCATGTATGATGTATTTCTCATCATCTTAAATGTATGTAAATTTCCGCCTTCCATGTTTTCTTTTCCAGCTTCCCACATACAGTCTATTACATTCCTTGCACAATTGTACCTGTCAGTTGGGCCGAGGCTTCACAGTGCACGGCAGCGTAACATTTCCCCGTCTGGAAAGCTCCTGCCTGATTGCTTTGGAAAAGGAACGAAAGAGCGTTTGCTTCCTTTTGGCCATAAGTGCAGCGTAATGCCGCATAATCCATTCTCGCCCGACGGAGCTACCGTAGCGATCATACTCAAGGTGACGTATCGTGACATTCAAACTGACACAAACCATCAATCATGAGTCCCGCGTAAACATATGCTCCCTACCTTGCAGTCGGTTCGCATTCACCCTAGATGGATGCTGGAAAGACACGGCTTTTTGGGTGAGAAAAATATGAAGCCCGGAATATTTGTTACGTACCGGTGAGCCCGCGTAAGCAAGTGGAGAGAGATTTTTTCAACAGCATAAAAGAAGTGTTTCTTCCATTTTATAGCGACGGTTGTCGAGTTTGGTTCCGTTACACGGCGGCTGCGTTGGCATTCCAGCTTGGGCTGAGCAGAAGCAAGAGTGATCGCACGCAGTCGAAGCACGATAGCGATACATGGGCGTAAATGTGCCCTAGATGACAAAGCATAAATCATAAAATGATGTACGCCTACGACATCAACGGCGACAAAATAATCATGATCACGAGGTTTATCACCGGTGTAGTAGCAATAACGTCAATGCCACCGAGTGTTTGACGCTTTCAGACCGTTTCTGGGAAGCTGGAGCAACGGGTTAGATGTTTTTTTTTGGGTTTGTTTGTTTGAAGCGGTGGTTCGGTGAAAATTCGCTGACTCCTCCTGGCATCAGTTAGTGGGCTCTAGTGATATTATAGCTTTTATGGAAACGTGTTTTGTGTAATTTAATCACCATCACCAAAACTAAACTGGGAATATTTCCCTGCTATGTAATGGGTTGAGGAAAGAGAGTTATATTTTTTAGATTTTTCAAACGATGTAGAAAGGTTTTGAAATTAACAAAATGGTTTAAAGATGATTAGCTTTTTTCAATAACACTCGGTAAGAATGTTCAAATGGTTCATGTGTGGAGTAAAACATAACTTATTGATTACGCCTAGCAGGATAGTCATATGTATGAGGTACTTGTTCTTAATAGGGAACGCTCATTTTGAGTATGGACAGTTTGTAATAAAATTATTTCATTCATGTATTCTAATTCACTAATTTGGTACCTAACGTTGTATTTTCAGGCATTACCATCACGAACCGTCGTCTGCTCTTCATGTAGAATGCATCGTAACTAGATTAACTGTAAAGAAGAAAACGATCTCTTTTCATTACCACCGTTGCAATGTATCCGATTTTCTTCGCAAGCTCGTTTGCACGCCAGGGCAAATGGAAAATGACAGCTCATTAGCTAGTCAACTTTTCATAGTACACACCGCGTACGCTGTTCGATGAGTCTGCCATCGTCATTTTATGATCCGCACAAAGCTTACCCAGGCTACCCTACTCCGGCCCAAAAGGGTCTTATAATAATGCGTACCAGTTCAAACGGCCTTTCTCTTGGTCACGGAAGAGACTGCGATGCAAATTCTCACGCTGAAATCCTTTATCGCTTCCCATATCGGATCACTACCGCGCTCATATGTCTGCCTGTTAGCGAGTCTTGCTGATGGGTGTGAACGACGCTCGCGCGCTTCTTGACAGTCTGTCAACTCAACCCTTACGATGACTTGACTCAATTTTCGCGCACCGCGTACTTTACCGGCACAAACGTGCTAGGGGTAAGTGAAATCCTATCACTTTCTCCCAGAATCACTTCCTCCCGATTTTAGTGAGCTTGTTTCAGGCAAACCCCCGTTGTGCGCGTATCGCGTTTCGTTGCGTATGCGGTGCTGGCGTAAGGCAATTGCGAATCCCTGCTCGGGTGTGTGCGTTTGTTGTTGGTGGATGATACAAGTGCCTTCGAGAGGTTTTGTGTCGTTTAAGAGATTGGGTTTTGTAATTGAATCGCTTCGCGGAGCACTGGATAGCATTTGGAGGGAGCACCGAAAGAAAAGAACTAACAACGCTTCGCAGCATGAATCGGATACACGCCGTGCTGGGGTGAATTCCAGTTGTTAATTAGGGCTATATACGCGCTGTCTCAAGTTGCGAGAATGTTTTGAATGTTGTACGCTCCCCGGCAAGTATTCTCGTGCAGTGGTAAGACGTTAATGTGTGTTGAAGTCAATCACGGATTGCTATAACACCACTTTATAAAGGTAGGTTATTTGAACAGTATTGCATTATAGATTTTAACTATTTCATGTTTTAAGCAATGCAGCCACAAGATAGTTTTTGGTGGTCTGAATAAAAAATATCTTATATAAGACTTAAGCTTTCAGGAAAGAAACAATAGCAGAAAAGGGTTTGAAAATAGTATTACGAGATTGATTCAACGTTTTTATATTTTGCGCTCAATACATTTGAATGTAATTGTTATTGAAGGAAACCAGAAATAAGAACTATTTTGAATTATTTCATGATTAATTCATGATTACCATTATAATGCCATCATAATTAATGTTGCGCAAAGATCCACTTTAATGAAACTCAATCCTCGCGTGGCTTTGTAAAAGTGTATACTGGGCTACTGAATGAATGTCCCAGTGTTTTAATAATGTGTGTGTTTGATTCAAACAAATTGTAAAAAAAAACATATACAAATATAGTATCTACGCAATACTATAGATCAGTGGTCTCCAACTTGTGGTCCGTTGACCACTTGTGATCCCTGGCGTTAACAGAAGTGAACCGCGGAAAAATATATATTTTTAAAGATAAGCTTATAAGGAAACATATCGTGCAATTAAATAAAATAAATCAACATACCAAATTAAATCAATCAGATAAACTTTGCAAAAAGAACGTCTCGAATAAGATTTAAATGTAGTTTTGATTAAAACTTTGAACTAATTCTATAAAATGTGTGCTCTCATTAGCTGTGAGCCGCGGCAAATGTATTTTCATCGCCAAGTGATCCGCGATCCTAAAAAGGTTGTAGATCACTGCTATAGCTGATGTTACTATGAAAAAATCATGAGTTGACTCTTGAAAGTAAAAAAAACAAACAACTATTGTTGTTAAGAGCAAAAATTGTGAATATAATAAAATGCATCAAAGATTAACAAATATTATCAACAGCAACGTTAGTAACTCAATACACCTATAAGACACAAAACTAGACTAATCTTTTTTTAACAAAATGTATTGATGTGAGAGCCGGTCTCATGCTACAGTCGTCAACTCGTACGACTTAACAACATGCCCGTCATGGGTTCAAGCCCCAAATAGACCGTGCCGCCATATGTAGGACTGACTATCCTGCTATGGGGGGAAATCAATAAGTCACTGAAAGCCAACCCCACAAGTGTGTTGGCAGGCCTTGACCGGCATCGGTTGTTGAGCCAAAGAAGAAGAAGAAGAAAGATTGATGTGAGGCAAAATGTAAAAACGAGCAAACATATCAACAGCAAGACTATCAACAATTACAATAAACAACCTACAGTCGCACAGCCACAACTTCACTATTGCAGGAGCATCAGCGAATGGTGAATCAACTTTGATGAAAGATATACAAAAAAATGCCAAAACTTGCGAATCAGCTGGAAAAACTCTGCGATAACTCGACGATGTGTTATACAATACACCGTCGATACGAAATTACTTTGTTCCGAGCCAAAAGTTGAGATCCAATTTAACAAATAACCTGCTACTGTGTCCTTTTACACCAAACTTGTTGTTTCAGTTCCTATTCACTATCGCCATCCGGAATCAACCGGACCTATCAAATCAAACTTGTCCAAAAATATCAAAATCCAGCCCACGGCAATGGCCTCCCGAGGCTCATCTTGAATAGCCCCATCACTTTGCCGTTTAGAAAGCTTGCAACTTGGCGGGGTGCCGAAGGAACTGAAAGTTTTTCCTCTTTTGTCGAAACGAGACCATTGCAAAAGTTAGCCTCCGGAAGGCTCCCCTCCCTCGTCGAGGTAAACCCTCGGCTCGATATGCAGCCTACTGGGAAGGGAGGAAAAGAGTTTCGACCACCCTCGTAGGGGATGGGGTTTATTCGGTTGGAATTTCCGTCGAGCCTTGGTGCTAGCGTCTTCCGCCCGTAATGATGGCGCTGAGGATGATAGCGATGATGGCCCGTGATGGTGGTCGGGCACGAGACGACGATGCTCCTGATGATTATGATGATGAAGAACAATCTAATTAAGCCTGCCTCATTTTATGCTTCGGGAGGAGATGACAGAAGGCATGAGGGTGCTTGTGCTTCCCCGTTTTCCCACAGTTGCAGTACTGGGTGGTAGGGGAGTGCGCAAAAATTGGGTTACTTTAGCCAGAGTTTTATGTTAAGTGCTTCTTTTGAAGTGGAAGAACCTCGAAGCCAAGCCGGCCCAGCTCCGGTGGGGGTTCTAGTGAGGTGTGAACAGTTTTTCTTTTACCGGTCGATCACTGACGATGGGTGGTGGGAAAGTTCTCAAATGAAGTGCAAAGTGAAGAGTATTAATTTTAACCTACGCACAAACGCACCAACCGTATTGTGGTCTGGCGAGGCTAGGTTTTGTTTTGTTGTGCTTTGTTGGTTGGTTGGGCAAACATAACATAAGCAAAGAGAAAACAGATTCGTTGTATTCGTTATTGTTCGTCGTTTTAGACATGCACGAAAGGGGATGTCTACGGCTGTTTCTTGGAGTATAAATTTACATATTATTTTATTTGATAAAAAAGTTAATGTGATTATTTCAATACAAACAGATTGCGAATTGTCAAAATAAGGTAATGAATAAAGAAATTAATTAGCAATTAATTTTAATACTTTAACTCATGCATGATCGTATCCGCAAATCCATATCTTTTGATAATTTAATTGACATGAACCTTCGAACCACAATTCGTGCCCTGCCGTGTTGGTTTGATACGCGAAATGTGTGTAGTTTTTCCTATTAACGCGTTCAAACATTACGCAATAATATAAGCAATAAAATCGATTGCATCCGTGTGCGAATGTCCTGATTGAAATTTGTCCATGACCTACTCCATCCAAAACGACAACTAAATTTTATTGAATTGCTTGTTTTTCAAAAAAGAAAAAAAAACAAATAGAACAAGAAACGATGCGTGCAAAGCAAGGCCATTATTATTTGTGATTTATGTTTTTGCTGACATAGCTGATGTTTGCTTTCAATGTGTGATTAAAGAGTGATTTTAATAATTAACTTTATAACCGCATGCACACAGGCTTGGTTACATTGTGGATGA
Source organism: Anopheles merus (assembly GCF_017562075.2). Classification (NCBI taxonomy): domain Eukaryota; kingdom Metazoa; phylum Arthropoda; class Insecta; order Diptera; family Culicidae; genus Anopheles; species Anopheles merus. The sequence goes on from NC_054083.1 coordinate 10,880,770, forward strand.
CTGTTTAGCTTTGCACTTGCAGTGATGAAAAGATAATATGTATTGATTGCACTGCTGCTGTTTAAACAGTGTTAATTATACCATCATTATGTTCGCGTTTGCTGTACCAAGTTTCATTGATTTCGTTAATGGAGTGGTTTATTTTTATTTCATAACACTTTCTATTTCATTGCTGCAGTAATGGCTATACATGTACTGTATCTTTTGAAAGTATCATCGTGAAGTAGAATCTTAAAACATTGAATAGTTACAAAAAAATTTTTTAATTGCTTTAAACTAATCTCGGCTTAAAAAAGCTAAAATTCTTCAATAATAAAACATTACACACAACGCTTTTAATAACAATATCCAAATTTAATAAATTGAAACATGATTTCACAGCAACGTTTTGATTAAACGCGAAGGAATATTTGATTCAAGTTCCTTTCTCAAAAAAACTGTTTACAGAAGGATTTGGTACAAAACAAAATATAACGACAAACTTTTGTTCCCTCGTTTTTGCCTAATGGTAAACTGTCCTATACAAATAAAAGAAGTGGATTGTACTTGCTCGGCAGTATTGCAAAATTGAGCGGGTTAAAGCATTTTCTTTTGTTTACTTGCTACACACAGCTAAATCGTTTCTAGGTGTTTGTATGGTTTTTTTCTACGTCTCTGCAGAAGTAAAACTAAATGCACGAAAAACTGAATTGTCTACATAAAGTACGTCAAGTGGTTTCTTCCATCCCAAGAGGTTTGGTTCTGAAAAAAATAAAATAAAAAATATATAGACACCTTACGAACGTTTCTCTCCAAAGCAGCGCTTAGTTCGAGTTTGAAGGTTGTCTTCACGCTTCACCTTACATTTTCGTACTTACGGCGCTGTCGCATCAGCAAGTAAAGCAACAATTCGATCGAATCGGACAATCGCAAAAGAAGAACTCTTCCGGGCTCGCTTTTTATTATTTTTCCTTTAAACTTCATCTCGGTTCATCTATCGCTTCGAAAAGAGAACAGCACAGAGCAGAGCAGCGAGGCGATGGTGGTTTTTAAATTGAATCTAAAGCTTTTTAGACGCGTAGAGGAAAGTATTGTGTTTGAGTTTTTATTTTCACGAAGCGCACGAATGCGGATACGGTGATTTGATCACCACAAACTTATTCGATTGCGAAGCACTTAGTTACGGTACCTGCTAAAGCGAGGTGAATGCTTTATTTCAAGAACAGTTTAACATGATTTGATACACAAATGTTTTAGTTTGACCCCGATATTATGATTTGGTGTGAAGTTACAGTACAAGAGTTTTGAGTAAACAGAATATAATTGACGCGTTTGTTTGTGTTTCGATTTGTTCGTGACGTTTAATAATTTTCATATAATGAAAAATAAAACTGAATTGTGTGGAAAACAGTATTTCCTTAGGTGCGACTTTCCGAGAAAATCATAACTTAAAACTTGCAGAGTTATTAACTTAAAAAAATATGTTCAAAAACATTTAGTATTGTATTCTTATAATGTAATAATCACAACGCAAGTATGTGAAAAATTTTTATGGCTTCATGTGATCTTTACACCATTTGACAACAAGCGTTATTACAACAATCGTTTATTACTTCATCCATGTTTCCCCTGCATTTGAGTGCCAACACAAACAATGTTCACGAGAAATGAACAAAATTCACTGGTTAAAAGGAAACTGATGCTGAATGCATTCGTCTGTAGGTAAGTGCGCTTGCGTCAAGGATGCTGTGTTCGTGTTTTCTCCTGCACTTCCCCATGCAAAGAATAAGCATTTCCAGTGCTCGAGGACCGAGTGGCTTGGTTCTGCCGGTTTGCCGGTTGTTTGAACTCTCCCCGACCCGGCACATCTCCAAGCGTGTACACTAACGAATCCCACCGATGTTGCCGATTGTGTCCCAAAACATCCGAACAGAGTCCCTAGAGCCGAACTGCATCCGGTTTCGCGATCGGGCTGCCGAACGGAAGCGATTGGACACTATCTGTCTACGTTGAAGCCGAACTGTCACAATGATGTTGGTAAATAGCTTTACTTCGCCAAATTCCTTCAGTCGCCTCGTAACTTTCGCCGCCGATGGGAATGTTTTTGAAGAGCGCGCACCGACATCGCGGAGGCTGATGCGTTCCTCGTGATCGTGGCACGACCTTGTGCATTTAGTAGGACTGTCTCGATGCACACAGATGCAAGTGGTGCAGGTGAAAACGTGGTATTTTGGGTGACATTTCAACGTGGATAGTTTACCATTTCGTAGCAAAATGCAACACACTACTACACAACGGCTGCGCTCTATTTGCGTGCATCTGCATGGAGAATAAAAGAAGAGTTATAAAAACAGTTGTGCGTCTGTGCTTTCGCCTGGATATTTGTGAGTGAGCTTGTCTGTGTATAAGTGTGTGCAAAGAGTGTAGATCGTGAGTATCAAAAATTCCTCCACTACTCTCGCTTTTTGTGCGTACAGATTTTGGATACCATCGCCATCATCATTTGCATTCTTCTTTCGTTCTCGCCATTGCTGCAATCCATCCGTTCTGCTGCTTGATTTGGATGCTTTTGCTATGGGTTGGGATGGCTTCGAACATGGCACACAAAAAGTGCATCCTCATCGCGTACCAACCCGTATCATCGAACGTGATGCATCCTAGCCCGCGCGCATAAATAGCAATGACGGTAGTTTACGCTGATGACGCTGTGATTTGTTGCTGCCGTTGCCTTTTAGTCTTTTGTCGGTACATTTGAGCATCTCATTCCCGGTTTCTCTCGTACATTTTTTGTTTATGGCTGCTATTATTTATTCGTCCGTTTTGCTTTGTTGTGTTCCTTTTTATCATTTTTTTTTATTTTAAATGTTTTGCAACTTTTGCAACATGTTCTCTTAAATGCAAATATACATTTATGTACGAAAGGTGATGGTTGCAAGAGATGCATATGAGGAGGAAAGTGGTGATCCATTTGTTCGAAAGCAGATGAAAAATGTTTTGAAAATAAACGGGAGTGAAATTTATCGTGAACCGAAAAGTAATCTTTGTGCAAAGCGCGTGAAGAAGATGAATGATAATATCTAAATAAAAAGATAACACTCACACTCATGTGTTTGTACAGCATTGCACCGGCGAAGTGAAAGTGTCATTGAGAAACCAGCATGCCTACCGTGCAGACTGCGACGGAAGGAAACGGCGAACCGCCAATCGTAATTGTTTCCGGATTCAAAAAAACTGCGAGAGATATGGTGAAAAATATGGAGAAGCGCTGGGGTGTGGATTGAAAGCTTTTTTTTAATCATTTTGTTTTTATTTCGCTAGTACCGTGTTTTTCATCTGTATGTGTGTGTGTGTGTGTGTCTGGGAGTGTATACAGAGGGGAAATTAATTACAATCTGGCGAGACTGCAGGATAAGCGTTTGAGTTTGATTTTCAGTAAAATAAAACCATAAAAGCAATGCAAAGAGAAATGCATCGCTTGTGCCAGCGCGCACGGAGGATTTTAGCAAGTGAAGTTTAATTGAACAAAATATTGTTTGCATGAGTGCAGTGTTACGTTTCACCAAAACGATACTTTGGTGTATGGATTCCACTGTAGTTGAAGCAAAACTGCAACACAAAAAAAGAAAAACAAAACCATACAAATGGGAGAATGTCCGTTATTCAAGTTGTGCGCGGGTATTGTGAATGTTTGCTTAATTCCGTTAACTCTTCCCAGCGATACTTATTGGTGAGTGTAGTTTGCCGGATCTGAAAAAATATCACGTAAAGTGTATGAAATTGAAGTGTGAAAGTTTTACTTATACATCCGATGCAATCGAAATAACACGCTTACTAAAAAGAATGTATATAAGTAAGACATCTGCAATGTAAACCACTTTACATGTGTGCATTTAAGGTATGTTGTAGGGGAAGGGATTTTGAAAACTAAGCTAGCCTTCATCTTCTAGTTTATCAAAAATTAGTTTATTCTAGCATGAAATAATAAAACAAGTTTATACTTGTGCGCCGGTAAGCCGGTCTCGTAGTACAGTCGTCAACTCGTACGACTTAACAACATGCCCGTCATGGGTTCAAGCCCCAAATGGACCGTGCCGCCATACGTAGGACTGACTATCCTACTATGGGGGGATCAATAAGTCACTGAAAGCCAAACCCACAAGTGGGTGCAGGCAGGCCTTGACCGGCAACGGTTGTTGAGCCAAAAGAAGAAGAAGAAGAATACTTGTGCGCTTTAAATAAATATCGTAGATTGAAGAAATCTAAAATCTTTATCTCAAAAAAGTACCCAAGGTCTGTTGGCTGAACGTGCCAAAATGAGCCGAATCCTTTCTTGTACGGTTCATATTACTCTGGTCTATTCTGTGACAATTAGATAGTTATGGTTTTGGTCCATTGAAGTAAAGACTGTCTTAGTTAAAAATAAATTTTTAGGTGAGAATTACGACATTTGTTAGCAACCCATTAGAATCCATGATAATTAAGAATGAAATACTTAAGTCGGTCTCGTGGTACAGTCGTCAACTCGTATGACTTAACAACATGGCCGCCATGGGTTCAAGCCTCAAATTCCGCCATACGTAGGACTTGACTATCCTGCTATGGGGGGTAATCCAAAAAGTCACTGAAAGCCAAGCCCGCAAGTGGTACAGACAGGCCTTGACCGACAACGGTTGTTGAGCCAAAAATAAGAAGTCTTAAAATATAAAACCAGAAAAAGATTTAAGAGATTCGATAGAGGTTCAAAAAGTTCGTATTGCTCATTTTAAAATTATTTACTCCATTTCAAATGTTGTCCACAAGATAGTATGTTCCATTGCTTGCACATCGAAATGCATACAAAATATACGACTACAATCAATTGTTTAACAACCAATCATGATATTTTTTAATATTTTAGTCAAAATAAGGCAGGCAACATATGGAATGCTTCCCTCTTAAAATTCTCATTGAAGCTCAGAAAAATTATCTATCAAAGCACATCTAAAGTTTAAGCCTAGCTTGAGAATAGGCCATGATTTTGTCAGATGACTGAGAAAAAGTTCAGCATAAAATCAACTTTATGAGCTGCTGTATATTTATGCTCAAGTCTATTTATGGTCGACATTACTATGTGAACTTTTGTAGCAGAATCATTCAAACTTATTTATGCACTACAATAAACACCATTTCTAGATTGCAAATTAAAGAGGACAAATTTTGCTACTTTATGGAAAATGCCCTACTCTGTCACTTGTCTTTTTGTTAAGGAGAATTTGTGCTACTAAAAGTTGTGTCAAAATTGTATGGTTATTTTATTACCAAACTTTTGTTTAGTATATGAGTCAAGTCTTGTTTTAAAAAACCAAAAAGCTCAAAGAAAAGCAATTTTAGTAATTCAATCATGTCACAAGTTGAAATAAATGTAACGTTTTTATGTTTCTTTTCTGTTTAAAAAATATTTTTGTAAAACAAGATAATGCCTTCGTTTTTTAAATAGCTCGTTTGACTTATTATTGAGAAATGCTTTGTTTTGTCCAAGCATGCAGTAATGTTTGATACTTGATTAGGGTATGTAATCATGGTATTATGGTCATTAGTGTTGCTCTTATGTTGAAAAAGAGTTGACTTGCGGCTAAATCACACATAGAGCAGCATCCTAGCATCGTAAACTTCCTTCACTTGATCGAGGTAACACACGTTACGTTGAGAATAAACTAATCACGTTTATGTTAAGAAGTGTCAACCTGACTCTAAGAAGTTTTCAATTCTAATATTCATAAAACGTACGTCTATCTCATTATTCAGAGAAAGAAACGTTTAACTCATTTGAGCGATATTGAATATCGACGATATTAGAGATCACTGAACAGGTCAGCATTTGGCAAAATACGACTCACGAATTGCTTTCGGTTTCCGGGTGGTTCAAATAATCACGTAAACTGCGCTCATTTTAATTACTTGGATTATCAATTTGGCTCTTTCCTTGGAAGTGTAGTGAAATATTGGGGCCCTTTCCGTTTTAAGTTCGTAGGCTGAAATTTCAGCCTGTCAGCTGTTTGCATCGTATAGCAGTTTTTGAGCAGCTATCTAAGGCTGCGCTCTGGCACCAATCGAACACGACATCCGACTCGAACAAACCCATTTAATCATATGGAGGTGCACTGTCAGACACAAACAAACAAACAAGACAAACATATCAAATCCCATACATTTTTCATGTTCGATGTCGTGTTCGGTTGGTGCTAGAGCGCCAGGTAAGTGAGTATAATATACAGGTGGGCTTATCCCAAGGTGTATGAATTTAGAAGGCTGATTTTTATCGCTTCTGTTTCTGAATGAAGATTATGAGAGTGTTTTGTGTATTCGTCAAGCCTCCAGAAAGCTGGTTTGAACAAAAATTTTCACCCGTCCTGTCAAAAAGTGATATTCAAATTTGGTTATAAAAACATGCTATGAGACCACCTGGACTACATACACTTCGATTCTGGATTGCACCACCAGATCTATTTTATGCACCTTGGGATAAATGTAAATATCACCTTGTTTTGCCAGATTTTGAAGCAGGTACTCAAATCTAATTCTAGCTTTGAGGCTAGAATAATCTAGACTAAAAATCGCAGGCTAGTTTTATGTGTGGTTTTGTATGGAGTATTTACATGATTTCAGCCTCCAACTGTCAAACTCCATACGAAAAGCTAACTAGAATCGTGAAGGGCCCCATTAATAGATTTTTACCGAACGCTGATCCAGGTATTTTCATGTTTTTTTTCTTTGGCACTGTAGTCGGTCAACGCCTACCTGTACCATTAATGGCCATGGTTCTCCAGTGACTAATTGATCAACCAATCCGTAGCAAGATAGTCAGTCCTGCGTACAAGGGCACGGTCCATTCAGGGTTTGAACCTATGACAGGCATGTTGTTAAGTCGTACGAGTTGACGACTGTGCCACGAGACTGGTCAACGCGGTATCTGGATAAGTCTTCTCGTTTTTGGTTCAGCACCTCATAAATAAATTTTACCGGGCGTTACAGGCCTGATTTCTTTAATTATTAACATAACATAACAGCATGCACTCATGGAAGTGTTTTTTTCTATACTCTCAATCAGTTATAAGTCTGTTTTTCTAACTGGATATATGTCAGCGATCGAAAATAATATGAATTATTCCTTCATTATGAACGATATTATTTTTTTTATTGGTTATGAAATATGTTTTATAAAATATGATATTTTCTTACAATTTTACTTAAAAAATAAGACACTTTTATTCGTAAACATACACAATGCTTTGATCGGGACAAAAAAGTGCACCCATGCTTGGGGTCAAATATAAAACTTCTTGTGGTAGAAACTGTAGTGAAAGGGGTTAATGTTTAAAGGGTTTTGTTTGATTTTATGGAGCAATACAAAATTATCACCTCAATATCTAGACAAGTTCCTATACTTGTCCAGTAAACCAGTATTTTTAAAACAGATACCTACTAAAACAAATACGCTTGGAAACATGAGCATTATTTGAATGTTATAGAATATTATGAGTGAAATCAATCCATATTTTAAGCATAACTTGCTCATATTTCGATTTATCTGCTGTAGATAAGCAGATTAGGTAAAGTTTGAATTTGAATTATAAAAAAAAACGATTTGAACGATTGGAAGCGATTTGCTTGCGCCCCTTCGTTTTCTGTACAATATGAGTGCGTTGCTAGACAATTAAATAGAATTTGTTTTCACTCGGCTCGACGGTAGGTTGTATATTCAGTTATTAGCGGTGGTAAAAACAAACATTTCCGATTATTGTCCGAATACATTTGGTAGTTTATTGCACCTACATCGAGCGGGTTTAAGCTCCCACGCTCGAAGCGATGCATTTCTACTCCACTGTTTTAGTACGTTCCCTTCCGCTTCCGACAACACTACATCGCAAAATGTTACCGGTGGAACAGGGTTCGATAATTTCATATACTTTTGTGTGTTTGTGTGCGGTTTTACTGGGTTGGTTTCTGTTTCAATCGTCGATGATACCGAAGCGGTCCTATGTTGCTCTTGCTAGCGTGGAAAGAGGGGAAGGAAATTTTATTGTTTTATCTTTCGTCAATTATGGAAATAAATGTAAATAAAGGTTGAGCAGAACTAGCAGCAGCAATGTGGCTGAATGCGAAACGGTGCTAGTCTTCCAAGGGTGACGTATCACTGTGAAATACGTTGATCCGCGTAATTGCACCGGAGTCGAAAATCAGAGGTTTTAGATTGCCTTGCGTGGTTGGCAGGCAATAAAATGGGTCGTATTTAGAGCTGAGAGTGCCAGCACGAGTGGGTCTTGGCAACGTTGCGTGGTTGTAAGATCGATTTGCAATGAAACCGCAACAATGGCTTCTGTTGGCAGGTGCGTTAGTGTCTGTAATGCTTCTGGTTCACTGATGGTGATGATGATGATGATGCTAGACACAGACGGATGAGATGAAAATGGGTGGTGGGTTTTAAATTGAGGCTTCCTGCCGACACAGAACGACGTGTTCGATAGATTTCTAGAGATCGAATCAAATTGTAGCGCGCGAAAACAATGTCGAAACAAATACTGCAACCTCCGATCCTGCGGTGCGAATAAAAAGATACGAAGTAACTTTTACACCACCAACACAACGTATCTGGCAGATTGGTCACGAAGCGTTGAAATCCGGCACAACCGGAATTTGTTACTGGGATAAAATACTTTTTTACAACACCTCCATGGTTAACCCGCTGTTTGTTGATTATTTCGTATCAAGGTTCTCCCTTTAGCATTGGCTCAGTGTCCTCAAAAGCGATGGATCCAGCGAGGGAACGGTTTGGGAAAAGTGAGCCCCCCGGAATGCCATGCACATGGTATGAATAATTTAAATTTAATGCATCAAATATCGATTGTGAACCCTTCGTACTGTGGGTGAGGATTCTGTGGTTAAGCAAGTGTGGTGATAACCGGAAGGGTTCCTTTGGTTCCTTTGGCAAAATTCAAGTGAAATCTTCTTTGGTTTCATTTCAAGAACGAATACTAAAGCAAATCGTGTGTGATTGAAAATCATCTTATACGATAGCAAAACATTTTGTAGATGTAACATAATTTATCTTTACGTAGTTTCATTTCATATGATTATGAAAAAATACGATGCACATTTTATTTTAAATAAACTTACCTTCACTTTTATGACACTTTTAATACAAATAATTATGAAATTCATTACTTTCATAGTCATGGGCAAAAGAAGTGATTAATTTCTTTCGCTATGTTCGAAGCGCTAAAAGCATGTGTGATCAAACGATGTTTTTATTGCTTTTTCATTCACAGCGTACTTTTTCCACCGAAAGAAATTTTCCGATATTATTGCGGTATAATAAAAAATGTTTGGTATTTTTTAATTAGTGTTCACCATGTTGTTTGACGGCTCTGCAGCAGCACATTTGCAGTTTGCATGTTTCGCGCCTCGCAATGACACTGTTATGAAAATTCCATCACTATATAAGTTATAAGACTTTGTGTTAACGATATGAGACGTAAAAATATGATTTAATTTGTAAAACTATTGAAAACATTTTTAGCACAATTGTATATGTTTTTCCAATCTTCTAAAGCCGACGAATATTGTACAATGAGGATATATTAGATGAAACAACCGATCTTTTTATTTTCGTTTTTTTAATTAATTTATTTTTTTTTAATTTAATTTTCATCATTAAAATACGTTCTATAGATAGTCTGTATAAGAATCCCGTCTGCCGATGCTTTGCTATGGCTGCGATAACATTTTCCTACAACGGAAGCAATCGAATCACAAACTGCACGATAGCGGATTCGTCTTAAAGTGATCTGATTAAAAATATCTTTCCATCGATTGAATCGGATTCAAAGGGAAACACCATTTGTGCCGGAAGCCATTTCACGCTTCGTATCAACTCCGGCACTGCGTCACCTCGAGGGAAAACTACAAGCTAAGCTGCTGCGCCACGCCATGCGATTTATGAAATATTCATAAACTCTCCGGCTGGAAATCCTTCGTAAACTGGCACGTACGATACGGTAGAAGCTTTCCGATTTCGCTACCTCGACCGCTACCATCGATCTCTGCTACCCACAGCCGGAAGATATTTAAACTTGCACATTTACATATGTAAGCGAACGAAACCTATGTTCTTCGAATTGTGTTTTCATGTCCCTCGCTGTATTCGGAAAACGAGTAAAATTTACGCTCGTTTTGTTTTAGCAAACCCCCATTTGGAGGAATCGATTTCTGATCATTCCTTTTTCTTGCAGTAAACGTTTGAAATCGAATTTATTGCCAAAATATTCAGTTAGCAAAGAGATCCAGACAAACATGGATCGATTTAAATGAATATATTTTCCAAACCATGTTTCTACGTATAGTGCAACATGCCCATAGTCAGATCGTGGATAAGTTTGATTGCAAAGGATATAAGTTTGATTGTTTTAAGGAGGCCTCAGTGAAGATTATTTTAACAAATAACAAACACAAACAAATGTTGCGTTGAGTTTAACTAAAATAAATATAAACATAATTATTAACACACATGTCGAATTATTAAGCATTTAAATAAAATATTATCTTAAGCAAACAAGGCCTGTTGAAGCCACATTTTTTTTGACTAATTAACGACTTATTAGATTAATAAAATCATACATAAATATTGTCATAGGTACTGGCATACATACAGACTCATAAGTGGCGATTTTCACTGTACAATCATCTCTGTCTCTTAAAAAAATTAAAAACGATTTAGATGTCCTTCAAAGTATAGAAAAACTAGGATAAATAACAACTTCAGGAATATTTGATCATTTTTTGGGATATTTTTGATCAGGAATATTTGATCATTTGCCATTGTGTTACAATGCATGTTGCCAAGCTAAAAAGCTAATATTTAAAGCAAGATAATTCGCTTTAATTCAGACCTTAAAAAAGTCTTACTTATGGCTATAAATCCCTACTTTTTAACAGAATAATTAACACTGGAATTAAAACGCGGTAGTGCTTAGTAATATTGATATATATGTATAGTGAAATACGCTCCAAATAAAAACTATTATAATTATAACTTTCTGCTTCTCTATTTATTTCCAGAACTTGAAACATATCCTGTTAACTTTCTCCAACGACGATATTCTCTTCTAACTCCATTCGCTTTGTTCTTTGATGAGTATAACTATCTCATCAGCAAGAAGATGAAACGCTTCCATAACTTAGTGCACGCAAGAACGTGATCTTTGATCATGGGAGCAGCATAATCAACCGCCAACTTAAGCGAGTGCACAGTGCAGATGAAAGTCGGATGCAGAGTGAAAATTTTATGCTTGTGACTTAGTGACAAATCAAACCCAAAATGTTAATCCTACAGACAGTTAAGCTAATACTACTAGCCCTCAAGCTACTACCGAAGCGATTCACGCACAGGAATGTACTGTTTATGATATACTTGGTCACACTCGTCACACATGGTAAGTTCTAACAGCTGTGGTAAAATGTAATTCCCTTTTTTCCGACTGCCATGGCTGGTTCACCGTAGCTCCAAGCATTAGTTTAATGAATGTGAAAAGCCTTCGTTTACTGACCCGTGACCCGAGAAATTTTCCGTAGCATCGTTTCCCGTTCAATGTGAACGTTCTGCTTAGCTCAATTATTCTGATACCATAATGAATTCGGCGTTCTTGAAACCATCTGTTGAAATTCTGTCTTGCCTTGAAGCGTAACTGGTCGCTGGTAAAAGTTTGTCCGAAATTTTCTTTCGGTCCAATCACAATCTTTGTACCGACTGATCTCAAAGTCCAGCATCATTTAGCATGGCAGACAAGCGTCAAATGAAACTTTGAGAGAGATAGATTTAATTAGATTCGTTTCTTCTGTTGCTCCCGTCATCCACTGATCGTCTACTGGATATAATCATCTGCAACATCATCATCATTGCTTTTGATACTGTTATCATTATGGTCAAGTTTGGCACAGGCACAGTTCTTGTAGTTGATTTTGTTGCTCCTTAATATGAAACTATTCGGAAATACAGTATGACCTCACAGACCTGGGATACGATTGTGTACCAACTAGTGATTTCGCACTCGATAGTTGGTTTGTTTGACAGACGGTGAATGTAATGAATAAAAAAGGCACAGACAAATTGTATTCTTAAAACTTAGGAGTAAAAGTTAAATTCATCGCAGCATTGCTTAACATGACTACCATGATGTTTCTTTCTGCCAAAGAAACCTTGTTGGTTCGTTAAAACCCAGACAATTGGTGAATAACAACGGTTACTGCCATAATTTCGATTTAATACATAATTTGATCGTAAAAAATGTATAATTTGGTTGATAAAAATATTGACTAAAGTACTGAATAACACCTGTCGTCAACCCATACCCAGAAGAATTTGCTTGATTTGAAGTCGATTTTTCACTCAGCCAAATAAGCGAATTTTAGCCTTTGTTTGGTAAATTACTTGCAGAAAACTCATTTTTGTTGCTTATTTTAATGAAAACAGTACGACATGTCAAAAATGTCCTCGAAAAAAATATAAAATTATTTGTTTTTATTGATTTTAGAACTAGGACCACTATAAGAACATGCCTGTTTGGTGTACCTATAATGGCACTATCGTAAAAAACACTTAAAAATATGTAAATATGGTCAAAAGCCAATGAATTTGAATAAAACAATATCATTTGATAACAATTATGTTAAAAAACTAATAATTGCGTTGTTATGTGGTCATTTAGAACGGTAACAAAAATACGAGTATCGTTATGAAATCCTAAGGATTTTCGAAAAATGTTGATACATTTCACAAAATAATGGATTTTTCGGTCAATATGAAACGGAATGGCCCCTTTTCATTTTTAAATCCTTTGTAAAAGGCATTTAATACTATCATGAATAACTTAACTACTGTTAATTTGTCGTATGAGACGCATTTTAGTGCAATGCTACCACTATTGGTACTAGCACCACTATAGGTACGTTTACCCTATACTATAACCTTTTAGTTGGGTTACACTGTTTTTGAGGCATCTTTGTTTAACACCACTATAGGAACACAATACGACGACTATAGGAACCATACCACCATAATAGGTACAACGAAGCAATCACAAAAATATGTATTTTATCGTAAATTTGATGTGTTTCATGGTAAAAATGGTTGTGAGTGCGAAGATAAAACATATTCCAACTGTCATGTTTTAAAATATTCAGAAATTGTCCTTCCTGACACTTTAAATCTATTAAAATACATCTGTACCACCACAAATTGCACCACTATTGGTACATTTACCCTAGTTGTTAATAATACATTATTTTGAATCTAGACTAATTTTCTATTGCTTCTCTCTAGCTAGTGTAACGAATATAATTTAAAAAAATGGAATTACACAGTTAAACAGTACAACTACTGGACACAATGTTACTAGTTGTCAAAACACAAAAAAACCCTGCATATAAACTTTACGTGTGAATAACCCTTAAAAACCTTACGTGTGAATACATTGGTTTATCAACTTAATTGAAGTGCAAACTAATGTACTCATTAACAAAACGGGAAAACACAATGCAAAAAACACTCGCTGAGCGACAAAAGTGTGAAACTTGAAAAGCACATATAAAAAAAAGGATGACGATCATACAGGGAATGGACGTTGGGGTGAGGTTTCTATGAATTACCACTTTTCCGCTTTACGAAACAAAAGCATACAGAACGTGCAAAACCGAAGCAATTCCCGTTGAAGAATGGTAACATTTATTCATCCTAACGAACCGGGCCCATTCACTGGCCAACGAGCAGGACATACGGCACATTTGCTACGAACCATTTCGTGATGTTTCATTCGAATGTAGTGAATGACCAAGCGGGGTGTTCGAAAGGGGTAAAAGTGGTGAAAATGGCGTGGGAAGACGACACTTACGTTCGCCTACAAGGGTTAAAACGAGGCACCACCAAAAACAGGCCGTAGCACACACACACATACACACAAACACACTGCGGCATTGGCAGCACACACACACACAAGTAAACGTTGGGAGATAGATAGTGGAAAATATATGAATTCTGGTCGAATGCAAATGCAGAGAACATAATTTATCTTCACCAGAGTTGGGAAGGTGAAATATGTTTGCCGGAGGACACCAAAACCAAAACCTTGTGCCACTTGTTGTCAGAACGCAGGTAACACCGTTCTACCGTTCGTTCCAGAGGCAGCACCAAGATCAACGATTAAATCGTTCAAAGGTGCCTCAGATGTCTAGGTCTAGGCCGAACGATGGCCAAACGAAACTCGGAACCTTTTGGTGCGGATGCACCGATCCACGACCACCCTCGATCTATCTGCCTATCTATCGCTCCATCATCGTCATCTTGAAGCGAGCACACACGTGCATTGGTGAGGTGAAAATTTAAAGGTAAACAGGCTTCCGTCGTTGCCTTACCTTCGTTGTCACGGGATGGTTTCACTAGCGACAAGAAAATGTGGCCTCGCTCTGTACGTTGGTTCTATGTACCGGCATGTCGTTGGCAGTGTGCCGAACTGTGCCGCTGTGTCGTGAGGGCAGGTCCAAGGGCCTATGTGTGGGGAGAGTGGTGAACTGTTCTGGAAAACCTGTTTGCTATCACCGCCACAATGATGAGGAGAATATTTAGTATGTACATAAATGCAGAACATCGGTACCGGCATCGACCGTATGTACTGACGCTAACCGTTGCACAGAGCAGGCCGTACTGTCGTCTGGGACTTCTTGTGATGTAGCTGCTGCGTTGATTGCAGAATCACTTTTGTCGCCGAGGAGCACCATCTTGCTTCAACCTTCTCCATGGGTTTTTGGCAAACAACCGGCAACCGCGAAACCGTTCACTTTCCCACTTTGGGACTGAGGTTTGGCGTGTCGAACGATTCGAAAAATTATCACCTCCGTCTCGACCTGGCAGCTACCGGCAGCGAACTCTCTTGCCCTTCCGAACAGCTTCGAACAGAAGGACAGTACTGTTGCTGCATAGTCATCTTACCACAGCAGCAGCAGCATCAGCAGCATCAGCAGCAACCATGGCTTTTGACAATTATGAAACTTTGGCTCGAGGAGCAGCATGATAAAATTCCCCCGAATCTTCTCTTTTGAAGTGGCTACCGCTTCGTCCAAAACGCGTTTGGCACTTCATTAGCGAGATGGCACTATCGCTGGTGGTGAAAAATGATTCATCCCTCGGAAAACGCAACCGCTGCACGCGTGCGGTGCCTTTCTTCGCGTCCTGTACCGCCAGACGCTCTAGAAGCTAGCCAACGCAGTCAGAAATGATGCTGCCCAGTGAGCAGGCATTTATATATTCATGGTGCTGCTGCTCTTTCGGTGGTGGCTCTGCAATGCCATCATAAATACTGCAGGCGGCTATTACAGGATCGCTAGAGCGCGTGGTGAACGCCTCAATCCGGCTTTTGGGTACCTGTTTTGTTCTTTGATGCTTCTCGGAAAATAATGGAATTTGAAATGCCTGAATGCTTACTTTTAAATCCAGTGGTATTACTTGTTCAATAAAAGAGGAGCATATACATTTTTTTTTTTGCTATGGAAATTATTCAGTCACCGAATTGCACTCGAATGTATACGAGATTCTCATGAAATATGAATTAAAGAATTAAGTTTTATGGAATCATTCATTTCTACGTCGGAATTTTCTCCTATGTTAGGTTTGGACTCAAAATGCTACTAAGTTGTACGTATAGTTTTGGTGCTTGTGTAAAAATAATATGCTGATATATGTTGATATTTCGAATTTGACATTTCCTCTGTGCTGTTCAAGCTGTAAATATTGATTAGATTCATCCCTTTGATTCAGTTACTTGTTAATGAACATATTCTTTAAAATGCTGATGTAATGATTAGTTAATCAGTCATTTTTAATAATTTAGAAAAAAAAATTGTATTAATACAAAAATGAATCCGAATAAAATGGATGTACCATTTGTTCCTCAAACTATCGTAATTACTTCATTGTTATTTTTACTTTGGTGGCATAGCTCGCTGTAAGTTACTATTGAGCGGCCGTACTCTAAATACTCCACTTATACCTTTAAGTTCCCTACAAATGCTAGTATAAGCGATTGAGCATAATAATATCCCAATAATTTACACTTAAACAGCTTGCACATTCCAACCGTTCGTATCAAATTTTAAACGACAAAGAGATTTATGTATCGCAGCTTTGATTAGATCTATCAATTTGAATGCCAATTAGTGAACGACATTCGCTTTGTGGAATCAAACCGTTGAAGCGGACGATTGGAAAAGAAGAGAACCAAGATATTCAATTTCATTCCCATTTACTTGGTCTGACGAGCGCTAAAGGGTTGCGATGGGAATCAGATAGATGTCTTTAAATGGCAGCTGATTGATGTATGAATTAATTTTGTTGTAATAAAAACCAGGAAGCTGTACTAGGAAGGGTGTCTAATTAAAACCGTCGATGACAGTAGTTTGTAAATTAATAAGTGAAATATGATCAAACTTAAAAAAAACAGAATCTCAACATCAGTTGATAGCAAGCTGCCTTAACGCTCCCATAAGCTAATAGAAACCAACCAAACTGACAGCAGATTTGCCACAATAACAATAGCGCTCGGCACCCTCACTTCTAGCCTTCGCAGTCATTTATCTGCCATTCGTTTTTTATTTTTTTATTTTGCTTTACCAAATATCTTTCGAGAACCGATTGTTTACCCACCACAATGACACACTTCAAACACGACAAGGCAAAGCGAGAAATAACAATTGTGAGTTGCAGCTTGCTGTTTCTGTTCCCTTTTGTTGCACCCACGGGTGCATTGCCACAGTCAGTCCCCTCGTTGCATCGCCAAGAAATGCAGTCATTGTTCTTAAATTTCAGCCACTCACAAACAAACTACAAGAGCGATATCTGTTTGGCAGCAGCTACAAGAGCAGCGCGTGAAGATAAACGAGCACCCGACTGTACCGCGAAAAACACGGGCGGCAAATGTTTGCTTTCCGTTTCCTTGCGTACCGCGTTCCGCCCAAAGACTGGCGCACAACACGACCATCAACTGGCAAACGCTCGTTTAGCAGAGCAAAAGAGTCCTCGTCCCTCGGGAAAGAATGCAAAAGTACCATTGACCTAAACATAAAACAGTGGCGCTCTATGCGGGAGGTATTCGTTTGCTAATAAGACATTTTTCACCGAACACAGACGAGAGCAGTTTCTGTGCAAATGGTTTCGGAGCAGCTTTTTGCTTGCAAAGAATCAATGACACAAAGGGACTCGTCACACAAAGAGCATCATCATTGGTTCTTGTTAGGTTTCGTGCTTTTTTCTCATCTACAAAAGCGCGTTTATGTAGTTTTCAGCCCACTTTAGAAAGGCTTATCCAGTTCGGCGAAGCAGCACTGCAGCCGGGCAGAAATTGTTGCACATGGCATGGGAAATATCGATCTCTGGAGCAGCAGCAATCGGACCCGTTTCACCGAGGTTACGGTCTTAACATTCAATTTAGGTGCGATGGAAGGAGGATACGGGTTGTTTATGCACCGTAAAAGCAATATCAATATTTGGACTTGACTGGCACCCGTGTTGAAGCACGCTTCCTACCGACACCTCCTGCGTGGGCACGTGCTGAACACTTTCCCCGCCGACTAGGCGCCCGGGATCTTATCGGGAGTACATAAATCATACGAGTTTCCATTTTACGAGATGCAATATATTTCCGGCAATCTGACACGTTGTGTGTTGTTTATCGGTGGCATTAGCGAGTGCGAGTAATGCAACATTGCTGTCCAGTAGTCGCTTCCCAGTTTGCAGTGTCTGTCCGTTTCTAATTCGCGGGGATCGTGACCCAGATTGTGTTCGTTTGAAATGCTGCCAGTCAATAATCGATTACTTCTGCACTGACGTAGGAATTGGAGCAAACCTAAAGCAGCTCTTTTTTGTCCAATTTTGAAACATTGTAAGTCTAATAGAACGACGTTGAACCGAAAAGCGCGTTCACCAATGAAAGTCTTTAACGAAATGCACTGTTACCGTTGCGTACGACGGAGCGATGGTTTTGGCGGTTTTCTTTAAAGCCTCTCAGAGCGCTTGCTTTATCTCCTTGCCCATAAATAATAGGCCGACGATCCGAAACCCAACCGTACTGTGCACATCCTTTGATAATCATTTAAATGTGTAATCCGTGTGTGACATGGTCGCGCTCGTCGCAGTACAACACGCTTACCACCGGAGTGCGCCAATAATGCATGATGCTCACGTACGTCCCATAAAGAGCAGCTGTTACCGTTTTCGCTTTCCAGCGAAGATCTCCCTCTCACTGAACGGTTAAGTCGTTCGTACCTTAGCGTTTGGTTGAACTTCGCAAGGGAAAGAAAAACGGAAAATATGCAACGATATGTGAGATAATGCGAGAACTGGTTGTTTGGCGTGGGAGTGCCGGATGTCGGGTGGGACTATTATGATCTTTTCAGAAAAGGTTAAATGCTTGGATGAAATTTGCCTAAAATATCCGACACGGTGAAAGGAGCTGTGAAAGTTGAGCGATATATCAAGTTACCGCTTTTTGCTTCCCAGTTGTTGCGTAGTCGTGGAACAAAAATTAGTTTCTGTTCTTGAAATTGGAATCTCCACATTGATCAAATGCGTTGTATTAATGTGGGGTGAAATTGGTTCAATTTTAGCTCAAAATTATACATAGTAGGTGGAAAGCTTTAAAGGAAGTGATAGCATCGAGCGCTTGTTTGTACATGGAGCGTTTTAAATATTAACTAAATTATCTTTATCGGTTCTTCAGTCACAATGTGGTAGATACAAGTGCACAAATTGGAGCAATTAGTGTTCTAAGCTAACCTTTTCTGATTACCCCAACGCTTCAAGAGACAGTTGGATAAATAGTAAATAAGGCAGCTATAATTAAAAACCATCTCGGTGCTGCAGTTTCTTTCAGAGGATTATTCAGAGTTCTATAGAAAGCTTGTGGGTGAGAGTTGTTTTTGCCTGTGCCTGTGCAAAAATGGTAAATAGAACCTTATTGCAAGCAAGTGCAATAAATTTCAAATCATCCGTAAACGAGCCAGCTGAAACAAACAAGGTGCCTGTGCGCCGTTGCTTCTTCCAAGGCTTTCAGTGCAGTTGGGTGCGTGTATTGTGTCATTGTAGCCTAGTATTGTTTGTTCCTTTGTTTGGAAGGGATTTGGGGAGATAAATTCTAGCGGGAGGAGCTATCACAATACTTAAGATTTGCTCCTACAAAATGTATGATGAGGCTTACTTTAATGTTAGGAGATCACAGTTCAGCTGGCTGTAAAACAATTTGATTCGATATAGAGAACGTTGCAAGCAATTGGGAAAGTGTTTGAAGGATTTTTACACAAAAAATATTTTTTCCGTCGCTTAATTTAATAACCATTGAACGTTTGTTTAAATTCTACAAAGAATTCGCTCATTTCGTTTCAATCTCAGCTACAAACCGATAGTGGGAAAGGGACTGAAAATGTAAATTTTGAAACAGCACGAATATGTCTCGCGGCGAAGGTTGGATAACGGTTGCGATTTTGTTAGCAGTCAGTTGCAGGCAGACAAAATGTAGACAAAATATAAAATAAAGTACAAGAAACCCCCTGCCGTTACTCCCATAGATAGACAGCGTGCTGTACAGTACAGCGGTGTAATGACAAGATTGTCCCGGTGTGTGATGGAAAACGAACCCGAAATGTGTCACATCGCTCTTGTGTCACAAAGCGGTCGGACAGGAGCGGAATAAACGGATGGAATTATCCTGCAGCATCATCGGGTTCGTTTTCCGTTGCAGCATGGATAAACGAAAGGATTGTTTGTTTCATACTGTTGTTCGAAATGTGGCTCCATTCCTTGCAATGTGCTGTCTGTTGAATTTGTTGTTACCGTTGTTGTTGTTGTTGCCTGCGCTGATGTCTAGTGCGACTGAACTGAAGGGTTTTCCTGGGAGATAAATGGACGGGACACTTCGCTATGGCTCGCTCAGACCTCCCGATGCCGGTTGCAATTTCGAATGCAACTAACGAACTCGCACGAAAGCTTTCCTCCCAAACATCGGGCGTTTTTATCCCGTACTGTTGGGGATGAGCGTTTGTAATGCTGTCTGGTCTACCCGCTGGTGACAACGCTTAGAAGTGTTTGAAATAATAACAGCAAAAAATTACTTTAAATAAATCATCCTCAAAACAGTTGCATAAGTTCGTCCGTCAACCGGTCAAGTGTCGGTGTGTGTATGTGTGTGCATATGATAGTGCAGGATCCATGCACCATAGTGGCAAACAAACGTAGTAAACGTCTGAACTCAGCACAATTTGAACCAAGCATCTCGGTGGGCGCTGTTGGATTTCCATATCCTAACATCGTTCGTCGAGCTCTTGAGGCGTTGGAAAAGACACATTTTAGCCCCGTTGCCATACAGCTCGTTGCTCATCCAAAATGGTAACAATTTTTATTCGTTTTATAGCAAACGGTAGCCGGCGCACCATCTGCCAAATGGGTAATCTTTTATCGGTGTACCCTTCGGTGCATGGCGGCAGAAAGGTTCATTCAAGGTTCGAAGAAAGCGCACCGTGACGCAGCTGAAAGGAGACGTAACAAACTGCCAGTGCTCGGCAAGGGTGTTTACAATTCTTTTGTATTCCGTTTTGCAAAATGCCTTTACTGTTTCATAAAGATATCGATTGGCCCTCAGGGTCCGTTTGGCAGAGCTGAAATAATTTGGAAACGATCGGTGACCTTTGTTGATATGTTATTTTGCCGTTATCCTTTCGGAACGGATTGTTTCGTGGGTTAGGCGGGTTGTTGTTCTTCTGTTTGCACTCTGTTTCTTGCTAATGCTTTTTTCTTTTCTTTTCTCCGCAGTGATGATGGATGAGCCAAGATTTGCTCAACCCATTCCGAATGTTACCGTTGCTGTGGGACGGGATGCTAACCTGCCCTGTGTAGTGGAACACTTGGGCACATATAAGGTAAGTTTATTGAGGCGAAAACCGTGCAACTGCGAAGTGGGATGATTATTTATAAACAATTCGAAGCGTAAAGCTTGAAACTTGACACGTTTTGTTTGCATGTAGTTGGAATTGAATTTATTCATCCAAGGTTATAAAACATAGAAATTTGTTTGGTCTTACTAAGTCAAATTCACATATTAGATAGTAATGATCACAAAAATAGTGAACATAATATTGTATTGTTAATATTAAATTTTAATATAAAAAGTGTATTAATATTAAAATTATTAAATAAATTAACAACAAATATTAATATCACGTAATTTGCAGTTTTCGAATTAGTCCGAAGTTGAACTAAACATCTTCATCAACTTCACCTTTTTTATAGGTTCTACTTGTGTATAGGTAACCATATAACTAAACTGCAATTCTTTTGTGTATCACCATCATCAATCAGGCTACATAAAACAACCCACTTACTTAGGGATACATTCCAAAAAGCACATTAACTTATTTTTACTAGAAATTACCTTGCTACGATGGGTCGTCTGGACGAGAATCTTGGCTTTGTAGAAAACGGTATAATAGATGACCGAATAGAATTACCACGATTTATCCAGAACATTATAGAAATCATAATAAATAAATCCAACCATTAAGTGTAGAAAATGCATGAAGATTTATATTAATAATAAAAAATAAAAATTATTAAATATATAACTAACGCTGCTTTACATTTACCTTGTAAGCTAATCCTAATAATCCTAATCTAATAAGTTACGCTTATTCATACCTACAATATTTGTGTTAATCACAAAGGAAAGTAATGCAGTAAATTATATTTTTATTTTATTTTACTTTTTCAAGCCTTAACAGATAGCTAGATTGAAATATTTTTTTGTTAAATTATCTTATCCAGTCGAGTAAAAACAATATAGCTTTCGCAATAAAGCATTGCTTTCGCGTTACTACGCACTACGCATCTAATCCCAATACAATGAATGCTTTTCAATTTCATTACAAATGTATTAAAACCATAGTATTAAAAACTGCTTAACAATTTCGAAGCATCGGCTGATTGCTCTTTCAATGCTATTTCAATCTATTCACTCAACAGGTTGCGTGGATACACATCGATCGGCAGATGATTTTGACGATACACCGGCACGTTATCTCGCGCATCCCGCGGTACAGCGTAACGTACGATAATTCCAACACATGGCTTCTTCACGTTAGCCAGGCCCAGCAGGACGATCGGGGCTATTACATGTGCCAAGTGAACACAAATCCCATGATTAGCCAAGTCGGATACCTGCAAGTAGTCGGTAAGTGTGCCAGAATTTACCCGCATCGTCGTATCGGCAGGCCGTTCGGCAAGCTCACAACATTCATAATCTAATCCAATTGGCTTCCGATCGGACGAGTTTCAATGGCGAAAACTTTATCGTATCGTATTTCAGTTCGGCTGTATGGCTTTTGACGTTCCGTTTTAACGCTGCACGCTGTTCGAGAGATCCTTACTCGTTGTGTGCCTTTGAGGCAATGTGTCGATTACATGTTTGCTTAGTGGGATGGGAGTACAAACGCGGCGCAGAACGTTCCGTTCAGTGTACGTTCGGATCGGGGTAAAATTGCACCGTACATCTTGTTTTCGATCAAGTTGAAGTGCACTTTCACCTAGCGTGCCACTTTTTGATGCATCGCTGGGATGCTATGGCAAAGCATGTTTGGAAGAAGCATATCGATAAAAACCAATCAGGCAGAGGAGATGTTGTACAAAGTTTGTAGTACATGCGTCGTACTACATTAGATGATATTGAATAAGATGCCAACATTTTTGGCTCCAATGAAGCGTTTGTTTTTGTTATCAAACATAAAACATAAAAACAGTTTTTCATTTTTAACTGAACAAATGATAAACAACAATCGATTGAATTTTTTTTAAATAATGCGAAGCTATCGGAGCGAACAAAATAATAACCCGATAAAAATTTAAAAAGCTTTGATACATTATGAAGTATTTTTTCTCTCATACCGTATTCCGTTCCAACAGTGCCTCCAAACATTCTGGACATCGAAAGCACTCCCTCGTCAGTGGCCGTAAGAGAAAATCAAAATATCAACATGACATGTCGTGCCGATGGTTTCCCCACGCCCAAGATCATCTGGCGACGCGAGGACGGCCAAAGCATTACCGTCGAGCGGAAGAAGAAAGGTAAGGGAAGAACGCGACGGTAGCAGCATGGGGATGAAAGTGTCTGTCGGTTGCAGCCATTTACCTCTAAGCAGCTTATCTGGCGTACGTAGATAACATCAAACGCAGCGCCGGGGGACCAAGATAAATGGGTTTTTGATTGTTTTTACAAGCAGTATTTGACGGAATGACCTTAATCGAAAGCTAACGGAGCCAACGGTTATGTGGCGGGTGAATCGTTTCAGCGTTGCGATCGATTCGATGCACTCTAATCGATTCGGAATCTGACGGGAATCCTTCATCTCCGCTGAATGGAATGCTTGACGGATAGTTTACGCGCGATTGAGTCCGTTTACAAGATCGGAGGCGGACCGATTTTCAGATGGGCTAGGAATTATCTTACATTCAAAGGCCCGTTGCCGTTCACCGTACTGTATGCGCATTATGTTTAGGTGAAGAAGCTGCAAACATGCTCAGCATTTCATTCCCATCGTTCTTTGTTCCATGTGCAATGTACGGTACACGCGCTAATCTCCAAATAACTTAATTTCTCGTCCCTTACTTACGCATCGTATGCTGGCTCGGTCACCGCAACCTTCCAGTGATGGTGTACGACGGTGAGGTTCTACATCTGACGAAAGTAAGCCGCAACGAAATGGGTGCTTATCTCTGCATCGCCACTAATGGTGTGCCACCGTCGGTGTCTAAGCGGATTATCCTTGATGTGGAGTGTAAGTATGCTTTTATTTATTCATAAGTGTATTAGCAAATTAAATTCATACGCTAAACTTAGGCCATACCGACAGTACCGAAAAGTTTGTGAGGTTTTCCGGACGTCCTATTTGGTATCTTTCATGAACTGTTAGCTGTATGATGTGTGTGAGTGTGTGTAAGAAAGAGAGAACATCTACCATTATCTACCGGACGATGAAGAATGCTGCGGAATGTAAATGGTTCCGATTAATGTGCGCTTAGCTGCGGTCTGGTAAATTGTATTAACTTTTCACGCGACTTATGTCGTATATGCTATATTATAAAGCCTTATACATCGCTGAATATGTCACGATTATTATTCGATAGTGGACATTTATTATCAACATATTTTCAATATTAAATGTTGTTTTCAGTTTCACCGATGATCTGGGTGCCAAATCAATTGGTGGGAGCTCCACTCTCGACTGATGTTACCATTGACTGTCACACAGAAGCTCATCCGAGGTAGGTTTCGTTTTGACATAAAAGGGTGTCATGTTTGGTAATATTTATGAAAATTAAAAATTACAACATCCTGGCAATGGATGATTAGATATAAATGTATAGATAAAATGGAAAGCGGAATACCTGTTGCGAATTGTTTATTCATTATCATAATATATATACATTCGCTACGTAATATTCACTAGAAAAATTAAAATAAAATTTGTACACACATTTTACATTCATTTTATGTAATTTTTATTCTTCTGCGGGATTTTCAATATTTTTCAGTTTGGATTAAGTTTGGCAGTGATTATAGATAACAGTGTGATATTCCTATTTGCGAACATATCATGATGAATTTACGAATTTCATTGATACATTTACGTAGGAATAATTAGATTCCATATCGATAAATCAATAAAAACTAAAAGCTGCTTACGGTAACTGCTATCTTAATAACAAATGTCATGAGATGTCCATCTCAAAAGCAATTGTTTTCCTTTTATTTAAATTTTCATTTTGAATTAAAAATTTCAAGTGCTGTAAAATGGTGGAAGCGCATTGGTTGAAATAATTAACGTTCACTACGAACTTACATTGTAATCGACTGATCAGCTCGCTGTAATAATTATGATACACATACTTACTTACAGAGCTATCATCTACTGGGTTTACAACTCGGTCATGGTGCTTCCGAGTAAAAAGTACATCATTGACTACAACGAAAACTCCTACCGGTACGTATTGCAGATCTCCTCGGTGCCTTTTTGCCATCGGCAGGTGTTATAATGAGATAATCGGCGGCAAATAATCGTTCCTATCATATCGTTTTGCTCCATTTCCCTTCTCTTCTTCCCAGAGCGCACATGAAGCTAACGATCAAAGGCTTATCGATGGGCGATTTCGGCAATTATCGGTGCATATCCAAGAACTCACTCGGTGAAACGGAGGGTTCCATTCGCGTTTACGGTAAGTGTAGTAAGTGCCCCAGTGGGCGGTTGGGTTTTTAATTGCGTTCCTTGCGAATGGCTTTTAGTGGCAATCGGTAAGAGTTTAACAGGTAATTTTGAACGTTCCTCCAGCGTTGTTCTAAAGCAGTCGAATTGTTTAGAATCTCTTCTATCGGAAAGGTTCATCAGTCGCGCTATCTTGCTCACCCTGTGCACTGTGCACTTTGCCAGCGGTTTGCTTAATATTTATTGTTCTGTATTTAACATCCGATCCCTATCTTCGTGCCTTGCGTTCTTTTCCAGAAATCCCACTTCCATCAACACCATCGAAGCAAATTACTCACGTGATGGAGCCGAAAGAGAGTAAGTAGATTGAATTAAGTGCTCGGCGGTAGTTTGGATAAGTTCCAGACCAATACCGCACGCTCGGCATGCAGCCCTCTCTTTGGCATGCAGCGTGCTCGAGCATTGCCACTCTGTTGACTCTGCGTCGAAGTACATACCCAATTTTTTGTACACCTCTTTTTTGTTGATTTTGTTTCGTGTATTTTTTCGACACACCAGTCTCCAATGCCGGTAAAAGTGTCGTGGTGGGGTGTATGTGTGTGAGTGTTTTTTTTTTCTCGATTGGTTTTGTTTGTCGAAACAAACTCCAGGTTTTTGCCAGCACCTCGGGTGTATTAATTTGTGCGATAACTTCGGCGCACTTTGTGCTTGCGGTGTGTCGGTTTTTTTTTCATTTCCTTTTTTGCTCCTACTCATTTTCTCGCTCTTCTCTCCACGCAAACCAACTGCAGCGATCCCAGCCGTGGTGTCACGTAATGAAACCATTAAGGTCGCCAGCCAACCTGAGGTCCTGTTTCCGATGAAGAACGACGAAGGCTACGCTCAACGCTCACCGAACGGGATCCCTTTCGAGCGCAAGGGATCGCTTGCCATCGGGCAAAGTTTCTCCTACACCGACATGCCACCGAAAGAGTTCGGTGTATCTAATGGTAAAGTGTTTGTTGACTTGACGCTTGTGGGAACCCAACACAGCGTAGCTGGTTTTCCAATCTTTTCTTATGTGTTTTTGTTGTTCTTGTTGCCCGCCTCGCTCGTCCCGTTTCGCGCTAAAGCATTTTCTTTACATTTTTTTCACTGTGAGTGTCTTGCGATCATTTAATTTTTTCCACTCATTCTTTGCTCCTCTTTTACACCCTGTGGCGAAGATTGCGTTTGTTTGTGTACCATCTATGCGAGAGTTCGGAGTGGTTTTTTTGTTTTGTTTTGGTTTATTCTCTCGTCTTGGTTTATTGGTTTTTATATTTTTATATTTTCCTGTTTTTTAAGTACTTTAAACTCATTTCCCGCTACCCTTGCCCTGAGCACATAGGATATGCATAAGGAGTTAGCCTTTCGTAAAAGCAGCTCGAGTCGAGTTTAGCACGGCCCTACCATTCACTAATGCCAGCGTTTCCTTTTGATGCATTCCATCGATTGCAGATGCTCGCAGTAGCTTCGGAGTGTTCTCTCTGCTATCGCTGACGACGAGTGTGGTGCAATCGACACTGATAGTTCTGTGCCATCAGCATTGCGAGAGCTGGCTGTTACTGTAATTTGCAATTCATCGAGTGCAAGGAGACGAGTAACGAAAGAGAGAGATAGTGAGAACTGCAATTCTTTCGCTTCCCTTCAGCCAGAAGCTGTGGCAGTTCCGTGAGGCGGACGACACATCTGCAGCACGAACATGGTCCCAGTCCGTGATGCGGTCGCGCATATCATATGTTCGTTGCTCATATCACTCCCCTGCCATGGAGATACATATCCTTTCTTTGTGGGACTGATGGGATAATAAACACGATGGTCACGTAAGGCTAAGCGCAATCCTGTAACATAAATTAAATTTCACCATGTTCTGCTTAACGGATAATGGACGCAGCTGAAATAAACAATAAGTAGGTTACCAATCATGCTCTTGTGTTCGATTTCGATTATTTCGTTGCGCTTCCTCATCATCATAAGCCTTCGGAAATTGTTATATATAAACAAAACAAACTCTATTAATCAGCTTTAAAAAAGAGACTGTACATTGTTTGTTCAGCGATTGCGCCCTGTTTCTTGGTTCATGCTTCCTTATATGTTTTGTAAACTATGTTAGCAGCTTAGTAATTGCATTTTTTTTTCCTAACTCAAAACACTGTTCTAAACTAGGAAAGATTGTAGCCGGGCGTTGTATAATAGCAAAATGGCTTAGCTCTTTGTCGAGTTTGTTAACTATAGTATGGTCAGTTGGAAGTGAATAAACAAATGGCTAACGTAAGGATGATTTATCCTTTATTGGCAATTCAAAAACGCAAACGTTTTACAGATAAAAGTTGGAAAATGAATCAGTTAAAAGATGTAAATGGGATAGTACGAACACGGAATGAAGCAAAATGCAAACGCAAAATGTGTACATATTTTAGCCCAACTTAAGCTGTGCAAGAGACCATGGTTTGGAACGTTAAATAGGACCATGAGAACGAGGGGGTTGAAACAGAGCAAACAAAAAAAAAATATACCATTAGCAAAACCATTTACGAACGATCGAGCGAGACTAAAGCACCGTGTAATTATCAGCTGCATAGGCGAGCATATTGTTAGGTTATTTGTTATGTTAATATTTCGGTCAACAATTTAGCTCAAGCACACGCCAGCGATGGATGGTATGGCGGCTAGTAGCATACTCATGATTGCGAAACGACATGATTGCAAATACTTAGAAATATATTTGAAATAATAAAAAAGATTAAGTGTTGGCTGGTGTTTTTTTTTACTCGACCATTTTTTTGTCCATGTGTGTGTTAAGCAATAATGTTAAAACTTTACTTTAAATGTAACTCATTGAAGCTATAGGTAAGTAATTGTTCCTACAATAACACTTTGAATATTTTTTTCTAATCGAATATAAAGCAAAATAAGCATTTTCAGTACCTTGTAAACGATTTGCTACAAAGGGACGGAAAGATTTCAGTGCAAAAATAAGAAAGGAATGGAAATCTTTATCATATCACCACAAAGAACAATGCACCGAGTTGGAAAATTGAATGAAATGGAAGCTTTCGAGCGTCCACGGCGTACAAAGGTCGTAACTATGCCGAAGAAACAGGTGCAAAGTGAAACGAGTTTTTCAAGGTTCGTTTCAATTCAAGTGAAAGTTTTCCCCTACCGGCGTCAGAACTAACCGCAATCCACCCTACCGCGCCTGTGACGGAGGAAACTGTACGAGGCGACGAATAAAAGTGTCTTGTTTTTGCCTGATTTGCCTCTTCGTTTTTCCTTTCCCTATAGCAAACCATCGAAAATCGAATAGGTACCGTTGGAGGTTGGAAAAAGCATCGGTAGAAAGCATTTCCATGTCGTTTTTCTTTGAACGGGCTTCACTGAACAGGGGACAATGCTCGAAAGACACGCGCCGCCATTCGTGATGCAAAGTTTAAAGTTTTCTTCACGGTTCGATGCATCCCGATTCAAAACCGATTGAATGCACTTTAATTTGATTCGATATTGATTACACTGTGATGATGACGGTAATGATGACGATGCTGACGATGATATTGCATGGTTATAAATTGCTATAAATATTGATGGTACTGGGGTACCTCACTGTGGTGTCTGTGGAAATCAATTAAATCCTTGGTTGATGTTTAAAGTTTAATTTTTCAACCCTTAACTTTTCCTACAGAGAGGAACTTATCAGTAGCACAAAAAAGGTAAAGAACTCTTTTGGAAAAATCTTCCTTTCTACCTCACTTTCCAGAAGGCGGTAATATGATTCTTTGCCAGTAAACTCCAAATTAAATGTTGGGTTGGCTTCACTACAACGGGCCATGCTTGGTTTAGTGAAAAGTTGTAGTGAAAAATATTTTTAAAAAAGAACTTTCCATCCACTTCTACCGGTGCACCACCGGGTGGTAAAGTGTTTCTCATCCATTCAGCATAAAAAGGGAAAACTTTACTTTACTAAAGGTGAATAATTAAGTAGTCGAATGGTGCTTGTTCCAGCGTTGTTCGCCTCCTTGCTCTTAAATTCTTTCCCCCAGTCCTCGCACTCACGGCATGGGTGCAGGCGAGCGAGTGTAGGTTTGTGTGTTTGTTTTGGCGTGATCTGGGTGGGTATTGTGCCTTCCCGTGCGTTATCCCGCTGTTTTGCCCAAAAGCTGCCAACGCTATCGAGTTTCATGCAGTACGCGCTTGAAAGGTTCATTCGTTTTTAAGTTGCACCATCTTCGCGTTCTGCCCTTTTGTGTGTCTACACGAAAAAAAACAGCCAATCTTTTTCAGCTACCGTAGCAGCTTGGCAGCTCTTTGTGGAGGAAAAGAGTGCTATGGTGCGGCAAGGTGTAGGAAAAAATGGGGCTTTTATCCGTGCCAGTCGAGCCAGTCGAACGAAGTGAAGAGTTCATTAATCTAAATCTCTTAAACCACAGTACATAAATAAAACATTAATACCGAGCGCAGCACTAGTTAGAAGGCAGGTTCGTGGATTCGTGTTTTGGAGGTTGGGTTGAGGTGGCTGGAAAAGCAAATTGGTCGGGCGAGAGAATTGAGAATCGCTATAGTTTGAAGCACTGCCGTGCTTTCTCGCACTCGCAAGTGCACTTGCCCCACCTCTCGGCGGTGAACGAATATTTGCTACTCTCGTGCTTCTTGAACGTTGAGGGAAAAATATTTATGACCCTCAAGATCGCCACAACCACTTACTGATTGTTTTTGTTTGTTTGTTTTTTTTGGCCCTTCGTTAGCTAGTGTTATGCTTAGCTAGGGAAGATGATGATTTGTGTGCTGTTGTTTCGGGATGTATTGAAAATTCAAAACCAGTGCAAGTACCTTGGAAACATACGAAATGCATTATTATATTTACAAGACATTTATATGTTTCACATGTGCTCAAAACTTTTATATCTTAAAAAATGCATATTCATAATAATTCATGAAAATAACACTAATTTTGTGAATTCTGTATAGACAGGCACCAGGCGTCTCCATTGAATATACGTTTTACTAGCGTACGTGTTTAATCCATGGCTTAATTATTTGTTTCGTTTTCAAAAATATTTTTTATCAGTTCATAACACAAAATGGTACCAACAATTTTGAGTGCAAATGTTGATTATGGTATGTTTTTGAAATTCATACATTCCAGATTTAAAACTTCGTAAATCATTAAATAACATATTCATGATTTGAAACTTTTTTTTAAATGCACTGGAGATATTTTTTCTTGATTTCCATTGCTATGAAATGCATGTGTTTGAGTAAAATACCTACCTATGTTTAAAACAGATTCAAATTCCATCGTTAAAATTCCTACAAGGAACTACCTTTTTTCGGAAATTTTGTCCCTTAACCATTATTTTTCGTGGGTTTGAAATTCATTACATAGTATTTCAAATTTTATATGATTAATACATTTCTTTAACATTTCATTTCAAAGATACATTTTTTATACTTACTTACTTATTCGGCGCTACAACCGCTTTGCGGTCTTGGCCTGCCTTAGGAGTGTTATCCCGGCCTTAATGGCGGACGCCTCCACGCCATCTTGCCACCTCAATTTGGGCCTACCACGCCTCCTCTATCCTTGTGGACGGCCTAAAAAGACTTTACGGGCTGGGTCGTCCGTTTCCATGCGTACAACATGGCCAGCCCACCGAAGCCTGGCGAGCTTGATACGCTGTACAACAGTGAGGTCGCCGTACATCTCGTATAGCTCGTCATTATAGCGGCTCCTCCATTGTCCTTCCATACATACGGGGCCAATTATCCTTCTGAGCATCTTCCTCTCGAACGCGGCTAAGAGGGTTTCGTCAGATTTGGACAGTGTCCATGTCTCAGAGGCGTATGTGAGTACTGGTACTATATAGGTACTATATAGTCCCAGCTTCGTCCGTCGCGACAGGTTCTTTGAGGTGAACTGCTTTTTCAGGCTGTAGAATGACCGGTTGGCCGCCAGCATCCTTGCGCGCAACTCAGCTTCCATGCTATTGTCGTTGCTGACCTTTGACCCCAGATAGGTGAATTCTGGGACGACTTCAAAAGTGCGTTCACCTATCTGTACATCATGCCTGCGTAGATTCGGATTATTTATTGGTAGGTCCGCTGATGTTGCCACCATCAGTTTGGTCTTTGCCTCGTTTATCTGCAATCCGAGGCTCTCTGCCGCCTGCTCAATCCCTTGGTAGGCTTCTGCTACATAGGAGAGCCGCAGACCAATGATGTCTATATCATCGGCGTATGCCAGGATCTGGGTTGACTTATAGAAGATGGTTCCCGTAGTCTCCACCCTCGAGTCGCGGATGGCCCTCTCTAGCGCCAAGTTGAATAGGAGACAGGCAAGCCCGTCCCCCTGGCGCAGACCCTTGGTGGTAGCAAAAGGTCCTGAGAGTTTTCCATCCACCCTCACCTGGCATGTGACGTTGGTCATAGTCATTCTAACTAGCCTTATCAGTTTGGCCGGGATTCCAAATGAGCTCATAGCGTCGTACAGTTTTACCCTGGCTATGCTATCGTATGCGGCTTTGAAGTCTATGAAGAGATGGTTTGTGTCGTGTCTGTATTCAGCCATCTTCTCCAAGATCTGCCGCATGGTGAAGATCTGATCAGTGGTTGATTTTCCGTTTCGGAATCCTCTTTGATAGTTTCCTACTATCTCTTCGACGTGCGGGACAAGGCGATCCTGAAGGATCAGGGAGAATATTTTATAGGCGGTATTCAACACCGTAATACCCCTGTAGTTGTTGCAGTCCAACCTGTCTCCCTTCTTGTATACGGGGTAGATGATGCCGAGATTCCAATCACAAGACATCGATTCGCTATCCCACACCTCAGTAACAAAATGATGAATCTCGTTTTCTAGTCGTGCACCTCCATTCTTGACCAGTTCGGCTGCAATTCCGTCGGTTCCGGGTGCCTTGTTATTTTTCAGCCGACGGATAGCCTTTCGTGTTTCTTCTATGCTAGGTGGCAGTAGCATGACACTATCTGCTAGTGGCGCTTCTAGCTGTTCGCTAAACTGGTCGTTGAGTAATTCATCAAAGTACTGAGCCCACCGCGAGAAGACCTCTGGCTGGTTACTAATCAGATCTCCATCCTTGTTGCGACAGCAGGTTACCTTAGGTACAACGTTGTTTCGGTGACCTGCTATCGCTTGGTAAAACTTTCGTGTCGGTCCGTACGCCTCTCTGGTTTGCTCGAGTTCCCGCATGTTTAGCTCTTGCAAAGTATGCTTCTTGGAGCGGTGAACTCGTTTCTTTTCGCGTCTGAGCCGTGAATATTCCTCTGCGCATGCCCGCGTTCTATACCGTTGCTGCATTGCTCGGTATGCAGTATTCTTACGTTCGGTCACTTGTCTGCATTCTTCGTCGAACCAGCCAGATTTGGTGTTGCCACGACGTGGTGGGAGTATATTTCTTGCACAGTTTATTATTTTTGTTTTTAGAGCGTTCCACCTCTCGCTCGTAATTTCATATCTGTTTTCTGGTAGTAGAGACTCGTCTAAAGTGGCTTTGAATTCCTGTTGGACAGTAATGTCCCTTAGAGAGTCCGTGTTGAGCCGAGGCTGCGTGTTTTCTCCGCCCCCATTGGCGCGGGGGCGGGCGATTCTACAACGTATCACTAGGCCAACCAAGTAGTGATCGGAATCGATATTGGCTCCTCGATAAGTTCTGACGTTTAACAGGCTCGACTGTCGTCGGCGGCTTATTAACACGTGGTCAATCTGGTTGAAGGATTCGCCATCCGGGTGCGCCCACGTCATTTTGTGGATGTCCCTCCGCGCAAATTTGGTACTTGCTACAACCAGATTGTTCGCTGCGGTGAACTGGACCAATCTACTACCATTATCGTTACTGTGCTCATCCAGACTGTGACAGCCAGTGTATTGGCGGTACATTGGCTCCCTACCGACTTTTGCGTTGAAGTCCCCCAGGATGATTTTGAGGTCATGCCTGGGGCACGCATCTATAGTTCTAGCGAGGCGGCCGTAAAAAAGGTCCTTCTCCTCTTCCTCTTTATCTTCGGTAGGGGCGTGAACGTTTATGAGGCTTATATTGAAGAATTTGCCTTGCATGCGCAGGGTGCATAGTCTATCATTTATAGCCTTGAAATCTATGATTACGGATTTCAGCCGGGGACCTACGGCGAAACCCGTTCCGAGCACGTGGTGGCGGTCGTGGCAGCTGTAGTAAATGTCGTAGCAATGCTTACCACGCCTGTTGTGCACACCGTTCTCTAGCCACCGAAGCTCTTGTAGAGCTACGAGAACCATGCTCAGTGTGGCTAGGGCGTCATCAAGTTGTTTCAAGGCTCCGGCTTTGCTAAGAGTGCGTACGTTCCATGAGCCCATTTTAATCGTTGTCCGGGGGCATTGCGTTGGGTCGGTATCGTTAAGTCCGTTTCGTATCCTTCTGTTGCTTTCTGTAGTCAGATGTTACGTGAGACTGGGTGACTGGCCCTGCGCCCACGTGGCCGTTTTATTTAGAGTCGGGTTGCCCCCCCCCCCCCCCCCCCCCCGACGTTCAG
>NC_054083.1:10919606-10969606 GCF_017562075.2 Anopheles merus
GGTCTGTTATGTGGTTGCATCTGGGACGGGAGTGGTGGATCAACAGTCAATCAACCTGGAGAAGGGACGTTTATCGTGTGACACCGATTGGGTTTGGTTTTACGGCTTTAAGAAAAATGTTAGTTTGAAGAAAAAAATTAAAGCAAAGTTATCATACTTGAAATAGCATTTTCGAGTTTCCGCATGAGAGAACATAAAAATAAAATAGTAATTGAATTGAATTGTTAAAACAAGCAACAAAGTCAAAGGAAGACGTTTTCATTAGTGTGCTGGAAAATGGTATCCTTCTCATGCAACGCTGTTCAATCGTTTGGAAGCTTATGTAAACCTTTCAGTGCCACCAGCTTCCGGTAACGCTTCAATTAGCAAATATTGCATAAACATCTCCATGCAAGCCGGCCGGAGCGCAAATGGAGTGAAAGAAGTGCATCTGGCAGTGAAAGGCAAATAAATTTCCTGTAAACGATGAAGATACACTTTTCAAAACATGGCCAGCTACCTCCGGCAGGCAGTACGTAGCCGGGTATCGTCCGCTACCTTCTCTTCGTTCCACCTACCCTGCTTGCGATAAGGATCGTGTTGTTGAAAGTATTTTTCTCACTGCCCCCAAGGGTGTTGCCGTCTGTCTTCCTCTTCCTGCAGCCATTGCTTGAAGGCTGCACCAGCAAGTGCATCCTGTTTGTGGTGCGAGCGGTGTGCGGTGAGTGGTCGTCTTCAGAAAGTTGTTGATGATGTTGCTTTTACCGTCTACCACCCGGGTTTTTTTTTACAAAATTCATTTCACCTCCTTTTCGAAGAAGCCGTTGCCTTCTTCGCAAGCAACGTGTCCGTGCTTCTTTTTCACAGGGTGCACTTTGCTCAGCATTCTCCTCTGCATCCTGGATAAGGAAGCTATCGTTTCAATCGGTTTATCCTGGTCTGTGCAGCAGGATCTGCACGGTTGTGTAATCGAGTGGGGCATTTAAAATATTTATCGAAATGCACCCAGTCAGATGTAAGGCGTGCCATATGCTTTCGTTCGATACCTAACGTGTGTCGGTGTGCATACGGAAACACCTCGCTTTGCGTTCGAAACATGCCTCAAGTAAACCTGAATCGTAAAATGAAAGAAAATGTGAGGCGATTGAAAAAAAAATGGCAAAAGATAAATTTTAATCTATCAGATCTGGCACCATCACATGCAGCAGGGAATGAAGCGGGGTAGCTCTTTACCTTATACTGAGAGTGCAAACGCTCGGCTACTGTAATCTGTTACGGTTCTATACCTTGCGAATGCAATAATTTTGCAACCTTTTCTTCTCGAGACGAAAGCAAAAACATTGTTGAATTGATTGCAGAGCATTTCAGAGCATTATTAGCCTGCTGACAAGTGAACGAATGATTTATCATCATTTTGCATTACCTCCAGTTAAAAATGTAGCGATCAAAAGCAAATAAACATATCAGAACCCAACATCTACGTACAAAACATCCATAAAACCTCGTTCTTTGGCTGAGAGAGAGAGAGAGAGAGAGAGAGAGAGAGAGAGAGAGAGAGAGAGAGAGAGAGAGGAGGAGGTGGACAGGGGTAGAGGATAAGAAGAGAGACTTTCTGACTCCCTGTTACGCCGCGATTCTTAATGAGAATGCCACACGTTGACAGACTCGCTAATATCGATGGGCCCTTGCATCAGCCCGTGTTCTTACTTATTGACAATTTGAAATGTTCTTACTTACAATTTTCAAAGCGTTTTTATGAGAACCACCGGAAGTAGGCTTTTCGTTTCGCGAAAATATTATGTTTTTACGGGTATTAGTTACTCAATCTCACTCAATCTCAAATGAATAATCACTTAAAATTTGTTATCACGAATAAATCATACATATTTCATAAGAGACACGTTAAACTCTAATTGATCGTGATCGTAAAGGTGTGACCAGTGCTGCAAAATGTCATGATTATCACGAGATTTTCACCAACGAAAACAATGAACATATCCGTGGTAGCTTGATGCTCATTGCTAATAGTCAATAAAAATGTGTCATGACATGCAGAACACGACATGTGAATACTTGAGTCCAACGCGATACTCTGACTGACAAGCTTAACTTAATGCCGGTGCAAGCAGAAAAT
Organism: Anopheles merus; assembly: GCF_017562075.2. NCBI lineage: Eukaryota > Metazoa > Arthropoda > Insecta > Diptera > Culicidae > Anopheles > Anopheles merus. The sequence goes on from NC_054083.1 coordinate 10,921,720, forward strand.
CATGATTTTTTTCTGGCTGTGAACAGTGCTGCCAAATGCCACTGTTTCAGTCATCAACACTCATGACTGAAACGAAGCTCAAATCAGATCACGTACACAACTGAGCTGATCAGTGACTATACTCAAACAGCTGGAGAATCAATCACATGCTTGGTGACATTTTGTTTAGCATCCAACTTTTGGTCACTCACTTGGTCACGACATTGTAGTCGGTGATAATCGCGACATTCTTGGAATATACTTGGCGCGTGCGCTCTAGTAACAAAATGAGCATGCTTTCTCCCTCTATCTGTTTTGATTATCTGTCGGGTCGAACAGAGTGAGAAAAAATGCTCATTTTGTTTCTCGGAACCATTAGCACGCAATGCATATCACCCGTGACCATCGCGATGATCACCGACTGAAAATGTCGCGTCCAAGTGATTGAACACGAGTTGGTTGCATACAATGTCACCAAGCATGTCATGGTCGCACCAACTGTTTGAGGCTCGCCTCTGATCATCACAGTAGACCTCGTGACGCTAAGATGATTTTGTTTCAGCCGGAATTTTTCATGACTATGTTAGTGATATTTTGCTGATTTGATCGCAGTAAAAAAGTCATGACATAGTGACTGACCAAACGATGGACGTAAACATGTCATGAGCATATATTAGTCACGCCAACCGTTTTGAGTATCACCTCTGATTATCACAATTGAGTACGTGACGCTGATATAGAGTTTGTTTCATTCAGATTTTTTTATGACATTGACGGTGACATTTTACAGCACTGCGTGTGACTGATCTCAAACATATCGTTTGATGCATTGTATTTCCAATTTAATACACACTATGTAGGTAAAAGATAATATAAATACACTGGTGGGTGATTTTGAGCGCTAGATAATAAAAACACAAATGTTCGCAGAAGAATTCTTGAAACGACGTTTAACATTGATAAATTGTATATTTTCAGCAACACAAAGATAAAATTAAGGTTCTGCATAGTTCCTCAACACGTATGCTCTTTCGGGCCTGTATCTTTCTAAATTGGCAAACAAAATTATGCCAGTGGGGAAATGCTAATGACGTAGTTTGCACAGACAAATAAAGAACAAGCGGAAGAATTTCACTCCGATCGACCGAGAACGGTTTTCATACCATTTGACATCACCATTTGGAGCGATTTCAGTTGCTCTGAATCTAAGTATAAATTTCGTTTGTAACACAATACAAACATTGCAACAATCACGAACGCATTAATTCGGTGAAGATCAAAATTCTTTGCAAAGAAAATATCTTATATCTTATAAATATCTTATTATATTATCTTAACTCTCATAACATTTTCGAACATGACTTCCAACTGAGTTTGCCAAATTAATATGCTTTCGGACGAAAAAATAAGCTAAACTTGTCGAGTAAACAATAAATGTGCCTTTGTTGACATTTTACAGTCTAACTCAATCCAATCAGAATACACCAAATAAAAAGCCTTAATAAAATACATAAGCTGCAAAATATCACAAAAATGTAACAAAGTATAATAACAACATTAAGGCAAATTTATACTGGACTGGTATAGAAAATTTGTGCATATAACCAGATTTATTATTCGTTTTGCTTTTTTGACATTTGATATCGAAGCTTTTAAAATTTCGTAAAACAACTTTACATTTGGTAATACAGGAAGAATTCGATGGTTGAATGCTTTTTAGTTGAACGCTCAATAGTTAGCTATCTTCTTCTTCTTCTTCTTCTTCTTCTTCTTCTTCTTCTTCTTCTTCTTCTTCTTCTTCTTCTTCTTCTTCTTCTTCTTCTTCTTCTTCTTCTTCTTCTTCTTCTTCTTCTTCTTCTTCTTCTTCTTCTTCTTCTTCTTCTTCTTCTTCTTCTTCTTCTTCTTCTTCTTCTTCTTCTTCTTCTTCTTCTTCTTCTTCTTCTTCTTCTTCTTCTTCTTCTTCTTCTTCTTCTTCTTCTTCTTCTTCTTCTTCTTCTTCTTCTTCTTCTTCTTCTTCTTCTTCTTCTTCTTCTCTTCTTCTTCTTCTTCTTCTTCTTCTTCTTCTCTTCTTCTTCTTCTTCTTCTTCTTCTTCTTCTTCTTCTTCTTCTTCTTCTTCTTCTTCTTCTTCTTCTTCTTCTTCTTCTTCTTCTTCTTCTTCTTCTTCTTTAGGCCTGTTGTCGGTCAAGGCCTGTCTGTACCACTTGTGGGGATAGATTTCAGTGACTTATGGATTTCCCCCTCCATAGCAGGCTTGAACCCAAAGTGTATGAAGACCAGATGGTCTCAAAGACTGTTTTTTTATGACAAAAATTGAACGTCACTTTTTGACAGCACGAGTGAAATCTTTTCCTCAAACAAGCTTTCTGGCGACTTACCGAAAACACAAACAATCCTAGAATATGAAAATACCTGAAATACTGAAATACCTTAAAAACACGTAAAATATTTCTAATTGTAAGCTAAAGTAAATCTGAACAAATTAAATTCCATTTTTGTATCAAAATAATGCCGTCAATTATGTCAAAAGGAGCTTTTTTTGTTTCCGAAATTAGTTGTCAATTTGTATGGGACGAGACCACCTGGTTTTTATACACTTTGGTCAAAGCAGCCAGCCACTTTCCCAACCTCAAGAATCAAGAACTAGTTCAATAGCAATTAACATCCACCATGAAACATAAAAAGAGTTTTCCTTATGTATACTTAAATATTGGAGGTCTGTCTTCTAATTACAGTATGCTTAAAACTATGGTTGACGAAATACATCCCTTACTAATATTTCTATCTGAGACTCACATAGTTGATCCGGAAGCCTTCGAACAATATTCGCTAAAAGGCTATAATACAGTTTCATGTTTATCACATTCTAGACACACTGGTGGTGTATCAATGTATATACATAGCTCAGTACAATTTAAGGTGCTCCTAAATGAAGCGAAAGAAGGTAACTGGTTCTTAGCAATTTCAGTTTTGAAAAATACTACAAAAGCAAGGTACGGCCTAATCTATCACTCACCCAGTTCGAGTTCTTCTAGGTTCCTAGCTATTCTTGAAGAGTGGTTAGAACAATTTTTAGAATACGATAAAATAAATATAGTGATGGGAGATTTTAATATCAACTGGATGAATGCATCTGAGTCTAGACATCTAAAAAGGATTACAGAAGGATTGGGCATACGAAAAATAGTGGTTCTGCCCACACGAATAACACGCAGTAGTAGAACATTGATTGACCGCATGTATACAAATAACTATTCAGTTTCAACTTGCATTAAAAACAACTTAAAAATTTCAGATCATGAAACAATTCAATGGTCAATCGATGAAAAATATACCTGTACTAATCTATTACGAGTTAAGTGCTGGAAAAAGTACTCTCCAGAAATTTTGAATAGGATGGTGTATGAAGGAATTCAGGAAAATGTTGCTAATATCAACGATAAATGTATTAGGTTAACAGCTGTCTTAGAGAATAGTATGTCACAGCTTGTGCAAGAGAAAACAATAAACACAAATTGTTCAGCTAAATGGTACACATTTCAATTGGCCCAGCAGAAACATAAACGAGACAAATACTATAACAAATTTCTCCAAACAAACCAGAATTCTGATTGGACAATTTATAAAACAGCTAGAAATTTGTATAGTAGAGCTTTAACTACAACCCGAAGATCATACTTTGAACATAAAATTAATCAGAATAGAAAGAATAGTAAGGAACTTTGGAAAATCCTAAAATCTTTACTGAATCCAAGAGGAACTATTAATAGTCCTTGTATAATATTCAATGGATCAATGGTGTATGACTCAGAGAAAATTGCTGAAACTTTCAATAAATTCTTTGTCCAGAGCGTATTGGACATTCATCGTAGTTTGACCAATCTAATGAAGCTTACGCAAGTCTTCGAGAAACGGACTATATATTTAAATTGAGATCTATCTCCTACGGACAATTGAAAAACGTGGTCAAAAATCTAAATAATTCATCAGGAATCAATAATGTCAATTCAAAAATCCTACTAGATTGTTTTCACACTGTAGGACATGAACTACTAAACATTATTAATTATTCGATCACGAGAGGAGTGTTTCCAACCTCCTGGAAAGAGTCTCTTGTTGTACCTATACAAAAAGTATCGGGAACTGTTCTTACAAATGAATTCAGGCCTATAAACAAATTAAATTTTTTTGAAAAAGTATTAGAGACAGTTGTTAAAGAACAATTAGTAGAATATATAAACAGCAACCATTTATTTATACCTGAACAGTCGGGTTATAGGGTTGGTCATTCTTGCGAATCGGCTCTTAACCTAGTGCTGGCAAAATGGAAGGAAGCTTTTGATGGTAAAAAGACTACAATTGCTGTATTCCTCGACCTAAAAAGGGCCTTTGAAACAATTTCGAGGCCACTATTATTAAAAGTGTTAATGAGTTTTGGCATTAAAGGCAACGAACTACGATGGTTCGAGAGTTATCTCCAAGACAGAACACAGAGAACTGTATTTAACAACAAAATATCAAGTGCCGTCGAGAACACCCTAGGAGTACCTCAGGGAAGTGTTCTAGGACCAATACTTTTCTTAATGTATATTAACGATATGAAAAGGGTTTTACAGCATTGCGACATCAATTTATTTGCGGATGACACAGTCATCTTCATTAGTGGTAGTGACCATTGTGATATTGTTAGGAAACTCAATCAGGCTCTGGACTCACTGGATGGGTGGCTGAAACATAAGAAACTCAAATTGAATCCTGATAAAACTAAAGCCTTGGTTGTGTGTCGAAGACTATTTAGCCTACCCACTCAATTAGTAATAAATAATATATCTGTAGAAATTGTATCTAGTATAAAATATTTAGGAGTGATAGTTGACGATAAACTCAGATTTACGGACCATATTGATAACGTTATAAAGAAGGTGGCCAAAAAGGTTGGAGTTATTTGCAGACTGAGAAAGGATGTAAACCGTTGCGGTAAGATACAATTATACTTATCACTTATTGGACCTCATCTAGATATTTGTGCCTCGATTTTGTTTCTGGCGACTGAAACACAGCTCACGCGACTTCAAAGGCTGCAGAATAAGGCAATGCGGGCTATCCTTGATTGTGGGCGTTATACCTCTTCTGTTACAATGCGAATGGTCTTACAATGGATGTCCATAAAACAGAGAGTGACGTATCAGACAATGATATTCATTGATAATCTAATAAAAAGACGTCTACCTACATATCTTACGCAAAGAGTTGTGAGAGGAGTAGACATTCACAATTACCCCACACGGGGAGCTAATGCTCCAAGAGTGCCAAACTATATGACTGCAGGAGCCAGAAATTCTTTGTTTCACAGAGGTATCCAGTATTACAATAGAATGCCACAGGAAATCATCAATGCTGGTTCGTTATCTGAGTTTAGAAAATTGTGCTCTGATTTTGTTAGAACTAATGTAGTCTAAATGTATTGTCAATTGTCAACTATAGGTGATGATGATTTTTTTCATTCTTTTCTTTTGTCCTTTAAAATGCGATGAATTTTTTTTTAACAGTAGACACCGGGTTCGGAGCTTGGTAGATTGGTGTGGTTCGGGCTAATAACTCGTCATACCTCTATGCTTTGCTCAGCTCCCAAACATCTACTCGTTTGAATATTTGTAGCTTTACCAAATTATCGCAAGATACATCGAACATCTCAATCCTTTGTAGGGGTCAGAGGTGGGTCATCATCATCATCATCACCTCGATCGAAGAGGACCAGTAGTTGCTGTTGCTTAGATATCAGTTGGTTAACGGTTGGTTTAATTTATTTCTGAGTGTCCTGCTCAGTAATGCGTAAACTATGGCTAACTTTTCTAAAACATTAAAGCCACTATTGTATAAACCACTATTGTATGTATTTGTTATTTGTTATTTGTTAAATTTCAACGGACTGCAAGGGGGCCTGTTGAAGCAAACCAGGTTCATTCCTCGATCACATTGACGTTACCGTAAATAAAGCTCGTAAAGTAGTCGGTATGATAAAACGTTTTTCAATCCGCATAACCGACCCTCTGTGTTTAAAAGCGTTATATTGTTCGTTAGTAAGAGCGATTTTGGAGTACTGTGTTGTTGTTTGGTGTCCCAGCTCATATACATCGATTGACCGCATAAAAAGAATGAAAAGATCATTTATTCGGTATATTTTCAGTAAAATGCCCGGCAACACGTTAGATACCCTATCGGACTATGAGCAAAGTACCTTCTGTTGGGTCTTGACTCATTGGAGAAACGCCGTCACATTTCTAAAATTATGTTTGTTGCTTCGCTCATATCTAATGCGGTGGATTCACAAAACATACTTTGATCCCTGCATTTCTATGTTCCGACCCGTTCCTTACCCCCTCGTGCTTCTCTATTTGTTGCTAATCGACGCACTTCAGTTGGTTTAAATGATCCTTTATTACGTGCTTTGAGATTGTTTAATTCCTGCGCCCACTTGTTTGACCATCACCTCTCCTTACCATCCTTCCGATCCATCCTCCGAGTGAATATTTAATAAGTTTAGTTGATAAGTATGTTGTTAAGAATTCAATTTAGACAGTAGTTATGTAAACAAATAAATAAATTACATTACATACACGCATGATTTAGTTTCATTTCAGTCATCGTTTTGTCTCATTAATCTTAAACTAAAATAGTTAACACGCTAAAGGTCGCACGGAACGAATACTATTTAACAACGCGGCGCGCGCGATATGTCTAGTTGATGACGATCACAAATGACTCACATACAAATGCCGGCATACAGCACAAATACCGATTAACAGATCAGAGAAGTCAAAGCGAGTGTGGTGTTCCTCCATCGGGCCAGGCCAAGCTGAAGGCCACCATACTACCGAATCGTATTCCAGCACTGGCGGCCCCAAAGCACAGTACAGCGTCTTGATGCATACCGGGTCAATGATGTCGCGTGCTATTTGTTTTACTAAGCCGATCAATTGGTTTCCCTTATTGACAACATGCTCTGGCTCTGGTGTGAAAATGTTTCGTCAATTAGCACTTCTAGATAGCTGACTCATGTCATTTTTAACAACCGATCGTTCTCCCAAACCGAGTTTGGGAAAGTGGCTTAGCGTATGCTACGTGAGGATGGTTAAAAAGGGAATTGATCCTATCTTGTAAAAGACGATGACGATCAAGGCCTGCCTGCCTGTACCATGATGGGTATGTTGTTAAGTCGTTCGAGTTGACTATACCACGAGACTACCGGCTACACCAAATCGACTACCGGGTCGCTATTTATTTATGTGCTTACGTAATTATTGAAAACTAAGAAAGCTAGGTAAACATGCACTGTGTTTCTCATCTTTATGTTTCCATAACCTTTAAAAATCAACTTCAAATTACAATATTACAAAAAAAATACATCGGTTCTTCCGTTTCATCAACCATTACCTGTACGAAATCACGCTGGCCGTAAAAAAAACCTGCCACAAAAATACAATCAGTTAGCAAACTTTGTGCCACTGGTTCAACGATAGCAAATCGTGCGCTTATACATTATTCATAACAGATAAACCCTACTGCCAATTCATTCGCGTGCGCGTGCACTCCGTAGTCACGTCGGATTCATTTTGGACTCACTTTTTCAACTTGCACTGCCTACACTTGCCAAACCACCACATTAAGCTGGTTATGGTTGAATTATTTTCACGGGTCGTCAAACAATCATTTGGCGAAAAACAAAGCACTCGGATCGGTTTTGCGAACGGAAACGCCGAGGGCAATGCTTGCTTAGATTGTTTTCTCTTCTCTGTTTGAATCTATAATAGCAGTCTTTCTGTCAAAATTCTTAATTGAAAGCGCCACTGGCAGGCAGGTTTGGGAAATTATCCCTCCAGCTTTGTCGCGTAAATGAGAATGTATAAATCCTTTTACAAAGGAGTCACCGAAAACGGTTGCTTTCTTTTGCACCGCTCTTTGTTTCCATCATAACAACCGACCCCATAAAGACGTCGCGTAAGAATATGAGGCAAATGAATCGTCTCTGCAGCGTTGGCGGTCACTTTGGTTTGAAATGTGTCCACCATTTTCTACGCTAATGAATTTTAATTACTTGGAACATTTCAATTATACAAATTGCTTATTATTCCATCCAGGTTCCGTCGGCCTTCGTTTCGACCGGCTGGCCCACACGGTCGACTTTGCGCCCAACGCTGCTACCTCTTATGGGTCGAAGCTTTTCCAGTGACCCGAATCGAACGATGGCGATGAGTGCGTTCCGGTCGGAGGGCAGCCAATGGAACCTTCAAGCAAATCGTTTCACCATCAAGCATCATTGTTATGGTTGTTATTATGCATTTTTGTGCCACCGCTGGCACGAAGGATCGAAAGGAAATGGCATCATTTTGGCACGTTATTAAATTTGGGGAATTCGTGGGCAAACGAGACCTCAGCTTGGGGAAAATCAATCGATTTATTTTTATTAAATCGTTCGGACGACAGAACGTACTGCAAGACGTAATTACTTTCTCGATAACGTTGGAGTATAAGTGATCGCCATATGATTTGATAGACAGGTAAGCAATTATGTGTTCTTGATTAGATGATTTTGGTAACTCAACTACTCTATTTGAAGTAACTCAATATATTAAATATATTTGAGACTAAAATAAAGAGCTAAAATAAATATATTAAATATTTACCGGGGAATAAACCTAAACCTGAACCTGTTTAAAAATTATCTCAAAATATGTTGTACCGTTATCTTACATTCCGTTAACTGTTATAGCAATACTTTTCACCACAGGGAATCTGCGACAACGGTTCGATCACTAACTGCTTGGCACATTTGTTCGGCAATTGCTAATCGTTGCAATCTCGTGGGACCGATCTCCGTTCCGTTCTGTTTTATTGCCCATTGATAAAGCAGGCGGGTATTGATACTACAGAACTTCCGATATCGTGCTTCGTGTCACCGAAGGGAGTGAAACGCATACCAAATCACACCCGCCACAGTTGGTATTGGTGACTCCCGCGCACAGGCACGTTGTACCACCATCTTCCGCGCAAATCGACCGGCAAGGTACGTAAAGCAGTGCAGCCTATTATGTATCGGCAGGATGTAAATTATTGCTTTCCACCAGCCACTGGCGCAAATGGACCCGGACCCCCTGGGCAGGTGCATACCGTTTCTGTGCGAGTGTTCGACTGTGCGGTGATGATATGATTTGGTAAATGTAAAATTTAATTAGATTGATCATCTGATAATGGCAAAGGATGTGGCAAAGGATTATGGGATAAAGCGTCGGTTGATTGCGGTCCATGTCGCTGTTTTGCCATTGGCGTGGCGGCCAATAAGGTACGGCTTAGATTTATTCTCTTTCATTACTAGCGAAACAAATGGCCGTAGGTTGTGGCTCGGGTCTGATCGGTTTATCAATCGATAGTATGAGTGCGTCATTGGCAGCCGCATTGTGACTGATTGTGAGTGCACTACGATAATTCCATTCAAAGCAACAAATAGTTTTCGATTAAGCCCATCACTGGTAATAATGGGGTTGGTAAATTAGTGTTACTGCACTTACAGTGGCGCTGAAGTAGCACAGTTTGAATCTAATTACAATCTAAATGTACTGGGACAATCAACCGATAGCTGTCCAACCGTTAAAAGGTTGGTATTCGAATGCAACACTTTACTGAAAAGAGTCACTGCAGTGAATATCAGAAGAGACTGGTAATGTTGATATGATGATGATTCAAAATCTATAGAATCTTCATTATTTATCAAATTTGCGCTGGTAGTTTTGCAAAATGTGAACAAGCGATATTGCTCTTCAATTACAACAATAATGCATTTTGTGAAGTATGCATGTCTTTGACGATTCATTCAGACCGGTTGAGTTTATTCAGGTATCAACATGAAGTTGATGGATTTACATTTGCAAACGCCATAATAATAAAAATGAAAAATCAACATGATTTGTGAGTTGACTTCACATGGCGCACCCACACACACACACGTAACATGACACTACTATACGCTTGATGATGGTTTATGGCTTTAAATCACCATCAAGCCTGCGGCTGCGGAAATTGAGTTCTGCTTTGCACCCGTGAGCAATGTCACATAAAAAGCGTTCCATCGTCACAACAAAAAGTCATCAACCACTGCTATTAGTAACCGAGAATGAACTTTTTATGAGTGTTACAATATAAACCGTAACAAAAATATGACTACCTTTTATCAGAAATCATGCTCATCATGTGAAGTTGAATTTCATACAGTTGTTAAAGATTGCCCTTGATAAAGTGTTTATGCTGGTTTCCACAATAAACCACGTTGACAGTGTTATGATCGTTTATATATGAAACATACATTTTTTTTTAATTAAATGGTTTCTACTATAGATAACAGTAAAATAGGTGCGAGGGATACTCATATTTCAAAAAAAGTGTCGTTTTTCGCTACTACATTTGATGATTCTTGATGACATTTAGTTTTTACAGGTGTTGTTGCATAATGTTATATGCTATATTGAGAGCTGACCGTGAGGCCAGACGAGGTGAAATATACAGCGAAATAAACTATTTGACAAGTAATGCTAAAGTGTTAGGGGATATACAACATCCGCTTTCAAAAATCACTTAAAAAGAGTATCTTTTTAAGCGAAAAATTTACAAATGAGAAGAAATGATGAACTATTGGCTGAAAATAAACAAAATACTTGACATCGAAATTTTTTAATGGAATTAATTGCGATTTTGTTCACTTTATTTGTTTACATTGCACATCAGCTGGGTGATGTGATGCGTTATCTGACATATTTTACCTGTCAAATAGTTCATTTCACTGTATATTTCACCTCGTCCGGCCTTGTAGTGAGATGAATACTAATAGTTCAAGTGCCTCAATTGCTGGTAGTATAAAAATACTCTACTTCTAGGATATTATCGAAAAATAATAATAAGATAAATGATGATTTTTTCAAATTAGTTGATTGGTCGACTTTCAACCAATGTTTTGAAAACAATAGGTTTAGATTTCAGCCAACAACATCACAATATGTTAAATATTTTTAAACATGAGCCTAATAGACCTTATAGAAATTTATATTATAATATACGATCATATGCTTTCTGCAGCATAGTGGAAGAAATTTGTGTAGAAATCAAGGTGTATTTTTAAAAATCTTCATTTGACAACTAGGGAGTCCAAAATTATTTTACAAATCATACAAAGTCCTTAGCAACTGTAATTCCTTATCTGTCAATCTCCATAGTCATCTCCATCCAACATGGCTACCAAAATCAAAGATAAGAACACAACTATAGTATATCTAGCCACCTTGGTAGAAATACATTTTCTATCTATCCTGACAGTCTTTGTCCGAAACCGGGAAGCAGCTTTGTCGACTATAGAAGTGTGTGTATACTGATGTACTGATCAGCGATTTAAGCTGTTGCGAATTGTGGAAAATTTGTATTGATCACGCTGTTTTTCATGTATTGTTTTAATTTGTATGAATATTTTGAAATTAGTACACGCTAAATGTAAATCTTACACAGTTCATGTTAAAAAATAACACATACAATAACTTGAATGTGTGACCAGCTGTCCAAAGCTGATATTTTGGATGTGATTTAAATTAAGTTTAATCTTTGTTAATTTAAATCACAGCACATTTAAATGTTAATGCTGGAAAAGATACGGCTATACGAAAAACTGTAAACAATTATTAATATCAAACCTTCTCAGGAATGTGTCTAGTGTTTATTAATATGCTGTTATTATTGATAATTATTGCTTTACAATTTCATCACTTTGCACCTGTCGGTTGATGGTTGAAATATGATTTTACCAGAATACCACATTCATTTTCTATCAAGCTAAAAGGCAGACTAGAACATCGGGTGGTATGGTTGTTGCGTGTTGATTGAATCCATTCGATATTGACGGCACTGACCAATCAGCATCAGGCAATGGTAAAGCGATTAGTTGTTTGATCAGGAAACCACATCAACTCTGTCCGACCGAAGGGGCCAATTGCGCTCGTATCGCATTTGTAATCACTTCATGGTGGAGTCATAGTCAGGCGGCTACAAAATGTCGGTTTTCCCTTTGGCCTGTATTTGCTGCGGGGAGCTACGTTGCCACGGATGTCCGGCGTTGATGACTGGCGTGCTAGCCCAGAAATGAACAAATTAATTAATTGCGGCATTAGCATACAACTGCTAGTCGTGTGAACAAAATTCGCATTCAGCTGCGTGATTCATATTTGATTGTCGTATTTTCTCGAATCATTAGTTCGATGTTATCTATTTATTGGACGCAAGATGGCTCGGCATCTTCCCGTTGTATAATCAAATAGGGAAGTCTTATGGATATTTAATTATTGAGAAAGCTTTCCAGCAGTGCGGTTTGCTTCATGGGTGTATCAACATTTTCCATTTGAAATATGTTGCATGCGAATGGCTATTCTACTTACGAAAGGTTTTTATTATGGTCTTATTGAGACATTTAACAAGAGTTTAATAATTGTTCGAGGCATTCAGACATTTTGTGGGTATTCAAATATTCAGACATTAAAATATGCGAGTATTCTTTATGTATCTTAAATATATAAGATTTACAGGTAGATCTTCTTCTTCTTCTTCTTGTTTGGCACAACAACCGCTGTCGGTCAAGGCCTACCTGTACCCACTAGTGAAGTGAGCTTGGCTTTCAGTGACTTATTATTACCATAGCAGGATATTCAGTCCTTCGAATGAGGGCACGGTATATTCGGACCTTGAACCCATGAAGGGCATGTTGTTACGTCGTACGAGTTGACGACTGTTCCAGATCACGATGACGGTAGATCACGCTGATAGAAATGTAGATGTAGGCAGATCGCCTAAGTAAAATAAACCTAAAAGTTTTGCTAGAATTATTGTATTATACGCATTATTTACTGTTCCAAATCAATATTATTTTTAATTATGTCTTCGAAGACTGTTAAGTTTAAGTATTACTTTAGAATGTATTTTTCACAAAGTACATCCTTTCACAAAGTACTTCAAAAGTTATAGCTTTGGCTGCAAGGTAAACTTTAGGTACCTTTCGATGGCTTTGGTAAGCTTATAAAAAAACATGCACACAGTTTTTCTTTGTATGTGCCTAGATATTGCTGGTTGAGCTTTTGAAAGCAAACTATTTCTAATCTAAAGTATCAAAACAAACACGATACAAGTGTCAGTCATAATATGCCTTTCCCCACAGTGGCATCCTCATCTTTACCGGCAAAATTGACTGCACTGGGTGCCGCAACTATCACCGTCAGTGAAGCTACTGGCAGTCTTAAGTTTATCGTCCGTACGTCCGTGCGGATCCTTCGTCCTCTTTGTATCGTTTCCCAGGCAAGGCTCGCAAGTCAGGCTAACCGAAAGCCGTTGAAAGTTATTTGCAGCAAAAGCTACAACTCAACAAGACGGGCGATGATGTTGCGGGTTCCTCCTGGTTGGCCATTTATTGATTCCCGTCCAACCATGCGCTGCGGTTCGAAGTAAATTAGCGTCAGAAGATTAGGTTCCATTATCCTTCGCTTAAGGGGGATTTACTTTCGGCGAGTTTTGGCCTCTGCTCTCCAGCCAGCCACGCTATGCAGAGGATTAAGCCAAACTAGACACCGGAACCGGGACGGAATGGCAATTCAATTCGGTTTTGTTCATTTTGCGGATTGTTAGCCGTGGTACGAGGTTTTGTTTCTTTTCAGTGCTGCCGCTGCTGTTGCTGCATTGGAGGTTATTGGTATGCGGACCTGCCTGATTGGATTCGGTTTGGATTTGACAGTTTCGCCAACTCGAATGCCCGTCCAAAGCAAAGGCTTCAATGTACATACATGGTGTTCTAAAGGAGAGGTTAAAAATCACGACATGCATATATTTTCTGTTTTCCATAATCAGAATAAAAAAACTATCAAATTCTAAGTAAACGAGCAGATGAACCATCTTTTACACATAATCACATTTTTACAAAATTTTAGCAAAAAAATATACATGTTTCTGTAAGTATTCATCTAAAGTAATTATTAAAATTTTCTAAATAAATATTGTTAAATAATTTATACATTTTGCAAGACTAGTTTACTGCTTTTTTTCTTCCTGTCTTAATCTTTTAAATGACGTATTTTTAATTTCGGAAGAAAAAAGTCATAAGCAATGTACCCATTTAATTATTGTTTTTTTCGTTAAAACCCATAATAGGTTTCAAATGTAAGGATGATTATAGTCATATGCACTTAAAATGATATAAACAATAATGATATGGATAAAAATAATATTTATTGATTTTTTTTTTGTTATATTATTGTGGCCATTTTGTTGGGTTGTTATCCTATATTTGCAACCCTTTTGTTGAACGAAATAATGATTTTGAAATTTTTTGAAATTTTAGATTTTAAAGACATTTATATAATTGTGAAAGGATAAAAAATATCAACTATTTAGTATAGATGTTTTGAGAAACAGAGTGTGGAATGAACTCAAATCATCATTAGAATTTGGCTTTCCAAAACTATCCTTAACTTTTTAAAATACACACATGTGTATTTAAACATTAATTGTAGTTGTTTGCCTAATATAGAGTTTCCCGGTTGGGTTAGAGTTAGTTTATTTTTCGTTTTATTGTTAATCCTCTTGAATTTACAAAATATATCTTTTCACAGTTTCAATTATTTAGCTTAATCAGATAGATTAAACGTGTGATACAAACTTGCTACATGACTAATTGTAGCTGTGTGATACCATAAACTTTTCTTCTAATTCTCTTTAATTATTCTTCTTGGTTTTCATTTACTCTCTTTTTTCTTGAAATTTATGATAGTCTCTACGCTCTACCTATGTTTTTTTTCTTTTTTTTTTTTTTTGCTAGGTCAAGACTAGTTTGGTTAGGCTTAGTTTTTCTTGAATTATTTTGTTTATTTGATAGTGTTTAAATTTGATTTAAGTCTGTTTTATTTAGCCATGATGGCGGATATTGGATTAAATAAATGAAATGAAATGAAATGACTAATTGTAACTTGGTTTGCATCAATTCTCATTTTAAAGACACGTTTAATTGGCCTAGAGTATTTTTTGTTAATATGATGGTTTTGATTCTGTCAGTTTAACACCCACAACTTTCATCGATAGGATATAATTCCTACTATCAAACGTCCTGTTTTTTAATGAAGTACCTTGAGATTTTATTATTTATTCAAAAATCGTTTTAAAGCGCAGTTTAAACGATAATCGATTTTTTTTAAATTTCTATCCTGTAAAACAATTGATCGAGAAGCATACTTAGAGCAAAGTTTAAAACATACTGTAAAAAAATTGTGAATATTATACAAATTTGTGTCTAGAACAGCGGTCGGCAAATTTTTCAGGGCAAAATATTTGAAATTGTCCAGAGATGCGGGTCAGATTTTTTTAATTTTCACGCTTAAATTGATGCATGTTATAAAAATTTACAAACAAAATAGAATCGAGCGTCATAAATCCGAGCTCATCGGAACTCGATTTTGCCCGGGTGCTGTAATAACACAGAAAATCTAAGTATCTAATCTAAGTAGTAATCTAAGTAAGGTTTTTATAACACAATCTTGAATTTTGATTGTATTATTTACGTAAGTTGGTATTATTTTTTGGTAAAATACAGTCAGATTTTAAGAATTTCATGTTTGTTCAATGAAAACATATGAAATTTGCCATACAATTTTGATAGTTTTGTTATGGAAATATGCTCCAATAACGAATTTTTATTTTTGTCTTTCTATTTCTTTTTTTTTCAAATATCCTCTACAGCACGCAATGTCACCTTTGCATTGAACTGTAATTTTTCAACAGCACGGATTAACGGACAGCCAGATAAAAGGTACCCAGTGAGGCGTCTATCCAGTAATGTCAATACATTTGATTGGCGTAATTGTTTTTTTTTCTGCTATAATATAACTATAATCCAACCAAGGTTCGAAATTGATAATTCAAATGATTGTATCTGTTTGCAAAGATCCATCTGTGAACAAAATGTGATCAGTTAAAACAATAAAGAAAGAGCACCGAGGATCACTTCTTTATGAACCGCTCCTTCCATGCTACAATAATTATTACAGATATTCTGTGAACGGGACAAAAGCATTTATGAATGAAAAATAATAGAAAAAACGTATATTTGGTAATTATCAAAATGCTTTTCGAACAAATAATGCCATGCCATACAAATTTATAATTGATTCCTTATGCAAAAGGCAGTATACGTAAAAGCTAACGCAATTATCGTACTCATAAAACACAATCAGGTTTATTGAATATTCGTTTCTGTTTTCAAATGTTCGTCTTATTCTCATGTAGAAGTAATATTAGTGTTACAGACGGGAAATTTAACCTCAAGTTTGACCATATTGACTAGTCCATCAATCCATATTTCAATAATCAAAGTTTAAAGAGGTGAACGTTATCAAATCTTACTCTTACTAAACGATGTTCAGTAATTTGTATACGAATAGATTATACTCATCTTTAAAAATCTGGTGAATGCTTTCGCGGACTGGATTGAATGTTGCGACGGGCTGCATTTGGCCCGCGGGCCGGACATTGCTGACCTTTGGTCTAGAACATTGTTTTAATTCAACACAAAATTATGTTTTTTTTTCTCGATGAATTATACCATCGGAGCTTTTGTCGTAAAAAATTAAATTAAATAAAAGTTTATTCGAAACATTCCAGACAATGACATTTTTACAATCAAGATTAAAATATCAAATTAAACGCAAATCAGATAAATGCAACTACAAACCAAACAAACTGAACTTTCTTCTGGTTGCTCTTCCAAATTTTGCTTGTGATGTTTTTCAAGGACACTCGCTTATCGTGGATATTCCAACACAATCGGTGTTAGGAAAAAAAATATTGCCGACACTAAGTAGGTTAATAGCGCGACGACCGGGATGAAGAAAAGTAAAGAAAATACCAAAGACCAAACGTTTGGCCCGCCGGAATGTGGCATCTGGGAATAAAAGCTCCATTAATCAACAGCAACCATGCGGTATCGTAACGAGTCTACCCTCCATAAGCTGCTCGCTTTCGAATCCACTACTCCACACCGCTTGCAGTTCGCACATCCAATCGGGTGGCTTGGGTTTTCAGAATCCTTTTTTTTCTGTTGTTGTACTCATTCTCCCATTCTCTACTCGTTCGTGGAGGGCATTCACAAGGGATTCGCCGTCGTCTTAGTGTACGCTTCGGAAGGAAGGAATGAGACCGTTTTTGCATTTCAGCCACAGCTTCAACCGGCCATTCAGGGGGCAAGATGGTTGGTAGTGAAGCGCCAAAGCGACTTGCCAATTTGGTACGCGAGTTTTCCGGGCAACTGATCGACACTGCGTTTGCACTACTTGTATGGGGGCCTGGCACCACCAGGGGCTTCATACACTTCCGCTACACGGGAGTTACTTTCGATGCATTTTTTATAAGTAAGCACATAAAAGATATTACCCGATATAACTCTTTTTTCGTGCTACCTCACTCCCTTTCTCTCTCTTCGCTTCCCTTCTATGGCGGTCCAAGATGCTTCATCCGAAACAGTACACAAGAGTTGCATCATTGGGCTAAGAAGGAAGGGAGAAAAAGGGAGTCTTGGAAGGTACGTACAGTCAGCGTGCGAATCTCCACCGAAATGTATACATGACCAATGCTCGGAACATGAAATCGGAATCGGCCAGCTGCGCACCATTGGCGTTGGCCGCAGTTAGCAGAATGCTCCCGCCAACGGCCTTTCTGGTAGTGGCTCCGATTCCGACCATAATTCACCCGTTTTTCTTTTGAGCTTACTAGCAAAAGAATTTATATTCAGTAGTAGTTTCATTTTATTACCTTCTTTAGTTTTTGTGTGCATGTAAGTGCCGGCAAGACGATCAGCCAGTGAAAAAGAAAATATTTAAAGAAACTGAGCGAAAGAGCAAACGTGCGCCATACGGGGTCAGTGTTGTTTTTCATTTGCAATTTAAACATTCGGTCACGGGTAGGCCGGTGGAAAGTGGTTTGCTTGATTAGCTCCCAATCCAGCTACAGTAGACTTGGCGAGTTTCGCTCACTCTGCCGTGGGCGCTGCGGTTTTCACGCGAGAAAAAGGGTTACTCCTTGCTCCAGTGATGTATCGGTTGTTTTTATGCTGGATGGATCACACATTCCACCTATCAATCACCCTTAATATGGTCCATTTCGAAAACGAGCATCGAACAGGGCCTGACAGTTACACATCGGAATTCGAATCATTCCGCTCTCAACTCCGCTTATGCGGCACCATCTATCATACATTTACGATTAACAAACCCGAAAAATGGAGCCTTACCCCTTTTTTTATATTTTTTGTTGCTACCCGTATTCATCTCATATTGGAATAGATCCATCAACACATTATACATTTGTTTTGTTTATACAATGAAAAAAAAATACCCGTGCGTACTCTTGGTTAGAAAAATTAGATTGACCTGCTGCTTAGTTCCCATTGTTCACAATCCATCAATTTTGGGTCACGTTTTGAAATGGAGCAGGTTCCAGCTGGATACAATATTCCCCGTGGGCGGCGAATCTATCTTCGTTATGCGTTGAATGTGAATGTAGTTTTTATAAATACTTACACTTAAAACTGTCTTTCAGCATTGCAATATTTGTTTGAATATAAATGTAAAATCGTATGTGAACTGCTCACGTTATTAATGTTAAATAATGTTAAACTGATTCAATTTCTCTGAAATAAATCTATGCACAACAATGTTGCGTTTGTCTGGAAGATCTATTTCTGCCCTCCTTTTTGCAATCCATTATGTAGTCTAAACGGTTAAAAGTGCATTCTAATCACAAACAATATAAAACGCAATGCGCGGATAGTGTAAATGTACGAATAGTGGTCTGTAGTGTATTATGGACGTATTAGTGAATAAGTAGACAATAAGTTAGTATTAGTACTAGTGTGTACTTGTAATAGTATTAGTTTAGGAAAGGTTATAATTAAGTATACGTGTAAGGTCAGTTACAATAAAGGAGTTAAGTTGAACACACGTAATGTTCCAATTTGTTCTAATGGTTCCAATTTGTAGGCGTACAGATGTGCTTTAAAATATTTAAGGAAAATTTTAGAATATTCCAACATATAGCAATTGGAACAAGTTTTCTCTTCGTAATCAAATTTATTTGTTACCATCAAACACAATAAATTTACGAAAATTACATATTTTCGTGACAATGTTGTTGTACATATAATGGTATGGTTCCTAAAGTCGTCGTATTGTGTTCCTATAGTGGTGGTAAAGAAAGATACATAAAAAACTGTGTATAATATAAATGGAATTTAGCTTTGAAGCTCTTTCGATATGAGTAGAAGGGATTACTGCCATTATTTTAATTTCTTACATAATTTGATAGCAAAAAATGTATAAATTTGAGTGATTCAAATATTGACTAAAGTACTGTAAAACGACTGTATTCTACCTACGCTGGGAAGAGTGTGCTTGATTCGAAGTCGATTTTTCACTCAGCTAGATTTGCGAATTTTTGCCTTTTTTGAAAATTACTTATAGAAAACTTATTTCTGTTGTTTAGTTTTGTGAAGACAATAGGACATTTTCCAAATGTCCCGAAAAAAATCTAAAGTATTGTTGTTTTTAGCCGGTCTCATGGTACAGTCGTCAACTCGTACGACTTAACAACAGGCCCGTCATGGGTTCAAGCCCCAAATAGGCCGTGCCGCCATACGTAGGACTGACTATCCTGCTATGGGGGGAAATCAATAAGTCACTAAAAGCCAACCCCACAAGTGGGTTGGCAGGCCTTGACCCGCATCGGTTGTTGAGCCAAAGAAGAAGCCTATATATGCCTATATATATGCCTGTTTTGGGTACCTATAACGGCACTATGATAAAAACACTTTAAAATCGCGTTGTTATGTGGTAATTTACAGCGTTAACAAAAATATGAGTTTTGTTATGAAATTCTAAGGATTTTGCAAAAATGTTGAAACATTTCACAAAAAAATGGATTTTTCTGTCACTCAGAAACGGAATGGTCCCATTTAACTGTTAACTCCTTTGTAAAAGATCAGAGAACATTTCAGAATAACATAAATAACTTAATTACTCTTAAATTATCCTATGGAGAGCATTTAAGTACCACTATTGGTACAGTCAATACTATAGGTACGTTTATCCTATTTCATTCCCTTTAAGGAACTATATAAACATACTTACTGGAGTACTGATACCAACATGATTTTTTTTTAGCATAGGATTGATGTTTTGAGTTGGCCTGTAGTTAAATAACGTATCATAGTTCTGGTACATTAAATGGTATATTAAATAAAGCATCGATTTTTTTAATTCGTTTGCTAACTCTTAGAATTAGCTCACCGTTTGATCATTTCAACAAACAAATATAAAATTATTTTTGATCATTTTTTAACATGTTCAAAACATATAAGTTACTTGTATATAAATCTATAAATTATCCCTTCATTAACGTTTTGTAACCTCCTCATCGAGAACCAGACTCAACCGCGATGTAATTACATGTGGTGGTTGAGCAAATAGTGTTATGCTATCAATACACCAGTTTGATATGGTCCACGTCCCAATGAGCCCACCTATGTGTTACCGATTTGGTAGCACGATACGTGATTCTTAACCTCCTCGTTGCACTATCCCATTATCTTGAGGCTTTAGCTACATTTGCATTCTCCCAGCGATAAATCCCCATAGGCTAACGCGACACAAGCTGCACTTGCTATCGCTGTTTCCACATAGCACCAAATCAATGCATTTTGTAACAGTGATCACGCTTGCATAATTGCATACTGCATAATCGATAGTGTAGTCGGCAGACGGGAAAATTTATTCACTTCATCCTACACAGGTTACTGACCGAGGAATGGTAAAATTTTGTAATAGAGTATTGAACCAGGGCCCAGGAAGACCAGACACTGTTTCACGGGAGCATAACGAACGCGTTTGTTTTTTTTTTTAATTGATTAAATGTCGCATACAGCATAAAAACGAGTGTGCACAAAACCAAACAAAGTGCATACTGGCAAAAATGAACCATTGGAAATTAAGCGACTGAAGACATACCATTTTTTATATTAGTATTGGTTGGTATTTGTTGAATTTTTGAACAAATCAGTTAAAGCTTTGATGAAAAATTAAACAAAATCGAGAGAGGCTCAGAGTTAAAAGGTGCAAGAGAAATAAACACTGTTTTCGAAATCGTACCCTGTACTGTCTTACTGTAACTGTTGTTATAAAAGCATAATATATTTTAAGCATCCCAGGCTGTTCAATCGTGAAGACAGGTTCGTTTCTCATCCGGACTATTCTCCTTTCGCTTGAGTCTAATAAGCCTATGCCTTCCGTAGGTCGTAACGCCAAGCAGAAGAAATATTCAACTGATTGTGGGATTAGATGCACAAATTCGTTCATAATAATTGGTATGGCACAATTGTTTAATTATATAAAAACTGAATCGACTGTCCTAAGCACGTCGACTTAATGCATGAAGGAACCAATAGATATAATAAAAATGTGCAATTGACGAATATATCTCAATAACATCCATAAGCGGATGTTAAAAAATACTAAAATATCTAGATAAATAGCTTCATTAATTATATTGTGTAATAGCGCACTGAAACCACTATTCGTACTATTGTCACTGTTCTAACAATAAAAAAAACAAGTATGTGAAAAAAAGATAAATGCTATCATCCAATTAGCAGTCATGATTTTTAGTTTTTTTAACGTAATTGATCATATATTTTCCTGACAATTTTAAATGTCCTAGCACCTACGAGTCAAAATTAGCTTCAATCACGATGCTCAATAGCTTCACACAAATGTATTTATGTTCTGCGTTTGCCATCCCTATTGCTTACAGTTCGGCCAGCTTCCTTCAAGCACCGTCGATTAACATAAATGAACACCAGAAAGTGGCAACTCGTGTTGCGAACGAAGCAATCATTTGCACAGCTTTGCAAGCCTCCGCCCCGAAACAACATTACCAACTGCTATTTTTCTGGCCGAATCTGGAGATGGCCACTTGCCCGACGTAAGATTTCTTGCAGCCAGTTCGGTTGCTTCCATTACGGTGCAGAAAGCTGAAACAGCTCGATTGCCGCTTCGCTCCATAAATAAACTGCTTTTGTCGGGCGGGAAAACGAGGGTGGGGAATAGAAATGAAAAATAAGCTTTTATTCTGCTCCCTTCGTTGTGGGTTTGCGCGTATCGAGGAGCAACAAAAAAAGGGGTAATGAGGAAACCGTTTGCCGGGAAGGTCAGCTTGAGGAACCTGAACAGCAGAATCGAGCGCTGGAACAGTGAAAATGAAAGAAATGATACAACAGTCGCAAGTGCAATGTTGTTGAAGTTTTGCTTTGCAATTTCACGGTGCAAGTGTAAACGGAAGCGAGCGAGTGCCTCCTGGCCCAAGTGTTTTTGAGGGCGGCAAAGCAGTTGCTGCCGCTGCTACTTTTTCTTTTTTTTTTTTGTTTTTCGGTCGCTATTATTAGCGTTGAGCATAAATTTACCCGCTATCATTATGCAGTCACACCGGATTGTTTCGCCACTATGCGTCCCATTTGCGTACCATGGCGGTGAACTAAAAGGGAACGCTTGCATCTTGCTGTACGACGACGTGCAGCCAGAGCGGACGGACGGACGGAGTGTTTTACATAATGAGTGGCCAAAGTGTTTTTCCTCGCAGCGGAAAACTTTGCTCCGGGTGTCAAAAAATTACCGTTTGACAATCTAATAATTTACCGATCGAAGCCCAACCGTTTAGCTGGAGGAAGTGTTATCGTAGCGAAACGAGCTGCTCAGAGCCGTTGGTAAAGTAGCGTTGGTCGGAACGGCAACACCTTGTGCCATCGGCAGCAAGAACGTCCCATTTGTTAACTTGCACCCATTTGGTACACCTTTTGCGACGCTAATTCAGGTCCGCAACGCTCAGGACACTAAAAGTCAACGCTTTGAAACAGATTTGGCTTTTTCGGCTGCTGATGTGCTGAGTTTACTTTGTGCGCCACCATTTTCTGTGTATCGCAAGTGACAGATGGAGGTGACCTGAGCCACTAGTAGTTTCTTAACGATGGGCTTAAAGTTTCGTCTCATTTTGCATAAGTCGACAGTAAGCCCCTGCGCTGGATTCACTCTGCGGCGTACGAACCGTGGTGCGGGTAGATAATATTCTTAGAAAAGTTTGTGAGTATGAATAATGGGGCCTTTTGCAGACATTTCATGCATATATTCGACCGCTAGTGAGCGTGTTATAATACAGGAAAATTCAGTTTGAAAGTAATTTATAACAATATTGTCGCCGTTTGCAGTCAGTGGTGGGTTTTTTATCTGTTTCAAAATGTATTTTCATTTTGGTATTCATTATCTTGTTAGATTGTACTTTAAGTTTGCTGTATGATTCATATTTATGAGTGAATATAGATACACGTTCCAGGGCCGGTCTGGTGGTACAGTCGTCAACTCGTATGACGTAACAACATGCCCGTCATGGGTTCAAGTCCCGAATAGGTTCAATAGTAGGACTTGACTATCCTACTATGGTAACAATAAGACACTGAAAGCCAATGCTCACTTCACTAGTGGGTACGGGCAGGCCTTGACCGACAGCGGTTGTGTTGTGCCAAAGAAGAAGAATAGATACACGTTCGTGTTTTGTATAGTTATTTAAAGTCGGTAAAAATGACAACTGTTGAAAACTTTGTGGATTTTTTTAGATAACACGTAGTTTTTATTGTGGTGATGGTGAATCAAAAAATTAGTCCACTTGTACAGATTTCCGTTTTCAACTAAAAGGGCGAGGGCAGGCGCATCCTGCCCTTTTATCTCCAAACTTATCGTTTTCCCTCTCTTTCCTCTCGCTCGTTCGACTTCCCTCTCACTCTTTCGTCATCTTTCAATTTCTTCTCTCGCGCTGTGACCTGGCAGATTGTTGGGCACTCACGAGTTTCCAACAACAACTAAACTAATAAACATTTTTTCTCTCGTTAAATTATGTTAAATGAGGCACCCACCATCGGAGGCAAAACATAATCAAATGTGCAAACATCACTGCATAATTGATTTATTTATGAACCGGGTTTAATTGCACCAAACTATCATCACCAAACACCACATTCACTGCATTGCACATCCCGGACGCACACTTAGGTAAGTTGCACTCCTAGACCACGCAAAACGCAATCATCACTTGAATCTTCATAATTGGCTACCGGACTCGCCCTTAGATTTACCGGCATAGCAACAAGTCGATAAGTACCACAAAAATGTACACCGTACCCCCGGTCATCGACGGAAGCAGGATGTTTTTGGCCCAAGTCCAAGAATTTCGTTCGTATGTTTCATGGTCAGCACAGGGCTAAACGAGACCTAATGCCACTGCTCCACGTTGCCCACCGTGGTCGCAAAGAATGCCGCACCGTCTCCGGCACATTCTTTATCGCTTGTTGGCGTTAGTTTTGTTCTAAAGCGACGTCTAGCTAGCTGACAGCGAACAGCGTGACCAGTGAGACATGAAGCGTCGCGTGCCAGCACAAAACAGAACCGCCAATAAAGTACTTTTCGGTAACTGTGACGGACGGGCGAAAAGGGAATAAAAATCATGTTCAACATTGAGGCTGACGTTAGTGCACAAAATCGAGAACGTTTGAAGCTTTAATAAAATGAATACAAATGCACACAGCCAGCGTAACAAAGGTAAGGTTTAGTAATGCAGTATATTATTTCTATATAAGCTCGCATTTAAAATGGAACACTTTAATGTCTGTTCTCTGACTATGTTTCAATGGACGATTGTAGAAACCATTGCTAAATTGCTTGCAATTATAATGCTTGAACAACTCTTTCTCTTGCGGAATGTCCCTGCTCCCCTGCTCTTTGTGTTTTAATAAACTTGATCAAATTTATTGGCAAAATTGTAAAATAATGGTAACTTTTAGCACAAAAAGGATATCATAGTAAATCATTAAAGTTACATCATTTGCAAAGTTTTGTACAAATTATTTTGTAATTGTGCTATAGTTTAAAATTGTTTGATTATTAAGAAATGAGACCATATTATAAAAAGGATCAAAGGACTCTATCATGTTTCATTACTGATAAGGAGACTCTAATCATCAAACAATTAAAATGTCACCAAAACAAGGAACAATTACAAAGTCTGTGTCCGTCAATGTTTCGGAGCAAAAGTAAACAAAGACAAAACAAAAACAAAAACAAAAATACCTCGAAGCGCTAAACATAAAACAGCAGTGACGGGTGTTTAAAAGGCAAAGGTGACAAGCGACAAATTGTGCAGGAAAATATAACTAACGCATCAAGTACTGCCGTGTACCCCGGCAACGTAGGTGTCAAATGCCTTGTTAGAGTGGAAAATTAAGAGAAATTAATTTAACTAAATGAAAAAGCTCAGCTGTCACATCCAGTTGACGCAGGTCCCTAGCACAATAAATCCCGGCGGGCAATCAATTAAGCATGTTTTCTTGTGTGTAATGATGCCGCAGCGGCAGTTACTCGGCAGGTCCCCGAGGAAAGGTGTTGGCAAGACAAAGGCAAAAGGTTCCTTTATTGTTCCCCGAATGCTGTACATCATGGGAATGCTGAAGTAATACTACTATTAAACCTTTAAAAAAGTATTCACCTGACTTTTACACACATTAAAAAGTGCACAATATACATGTTAATCATTTGTATTTGCTTTACAAAGTATTTTATTTATACAGCGCACGTGCGTAATTACACATTTACATTAAACACAGATTTCATACGCATGTAATGAATGATGTGAAATTATACGTAACATACATGAATGTTAGATTTATAATTAAACTCATCTTTCAGACTATAAATAATAATACACTTTAAGCATTACTAGTATAACAGCTATCTGTTGATTAATTTAAACATTATTTTTTCATGATTGATAGCTTAAAACTATCTGTCAGAAAGCTGTGAACCATAAAATATTTATAGCTTTGAGCTTCTCTGCACGCAAGCAGCACAGAGATGAGGTGAAATTAACACTCATCCCCATGATTGATAATGAATAGTTGCTTAAGTTTAAGCCAATAAGATTTGACCCGTACAACTCATTTCAGTGCAGCTTGCTTGCATGCAGACATATCTAGCCACATATGCACTCTGGCCAAGCTCAAATGTATGTAAAACCATCAACTCATCCTTCCACGCTTCACAAAAGCTTTTCCGCCACCACTGCGCTTTGCAATAGAAGTCATTCGAGATGGGAAATTGTTTTCTTACACACATGCCTGACAGTCAGCAGTGAGGAAAATATTAAGGCATCGGAAAAGTGAACTGCATGTATTATGCATACGTATACAAACGTTCTCATCCATTCGGTGTCCCTGCTGCGATGTTGCTTGCACGCTCTCTGCACACTGCAGTATGCTGTCACTCTCCGGTGATACTTATGTCAGTGACAGGAATTGTTTGCAACTGTCTGCATTGTGATAAGAAAATGAGAAATGGGCAGAAGGATTTTCTGAGGATGCAAAATTGATGTAATATTCCATACAGCAGACTGCGGGGCAGATCACACCACCAGAGACACGACTGCACGCCTACTTATGTCGGCTCAATCGTCTTTTAAGAGAAAGAGAAAAACTGTTTTAGTTATGATTTGGGAATGTCAAATTAATAAAAAAAATTCAGAATCTCTGTCATAAAATAAGGTCATGTTTGAAGTATTGAAAAAAAAAACTATTTTTCAAATCAACGTCAAATAAATTTATACAAAACGTTATTACTGACCCTTTTTTGGAACAATTTAGGTACGAAAATCATCGACCTTATCCTTTAAATTTCACTTACCGTCTTAGAAACACCGACGGACCAAATTAAAATTGCTGTAGATTGCTGTGTAAAAGCTCAGTTTTGTTCCAGCATCAGTGTCAATCACGTCATTAATAGTAAAGTAATAAATTTAACCCAACAGCGATTATGGTGTTTTATGTGGAAATTTAATATTAACGTAAATTAATCGCCCATCAACAGTCCATCAAAATCCAATTCAATCCCGGCTGGTCCCTACCTCTGGGGCGGACACCGAATTTCAACTGCCTAACCTAATCAAAATCTAATTTTGAGATACGTTTGAAGTTACCACTTCGGGGCCGCCTAACCATCTGGCGCGCGTTGAACCGAATGCTCCCAAATCTTGGCCCTTGACGAAGAGGTTTTTACGGTTCCTCGGTTCTTTTCCGATCTCGCAATGACGGCATTCAGCACCACTCACTGAATTCGCTGCAGATACTTAGGACAGATGTCAGTGTGTCTGACGAGTGTCTGATTGGTACCAGCTGTTGCTTCTGTTGCCATTCAAAGCTGTCATGTACGGAGATGGATAAGGTATAGTACCATGGACTGGCCCTCCTTTCTGGATACCTTTACGGACTCTCGGGCAAATCTACTGTCGGCCCAAAAATCTGTGTGGAAGCATCGTAATCAAATCAAGCACGGCACGGAACAAATCTACCCGGAAGTGATAATTCTCGTCAATGATGAACATAGAACTTCAGATAAGGTAACGCAGCTTTCTGATTACATTCTGCCAAACAGAAGCGTTGTGGTCTGGCCATTCGTAGTCGATATTACTATTGTTGTGTTTGTTGATGTTTCTGTTACGCATTTACAACTAGCGATTGTGTAACTATGGAGAAAATATAAATGTGCTTTTACAATAGAATTGTTTGCTCGTATATAGATTTTCGAAAATAATTACGATGGCCATGTAAAACAGCCGAATCATTCTCGGTTCCATTTAAGCCGAATTAATTTAATGGTAAATTATCACTTTGTAAGACCCGTCATGGGTTCAAGCCCCGAATGCCCCGTACCTCCATACGTAGGTCTGACTATCCTGCTATGTGCAATCAGTAAGTCACTGAAAGTCAAGCCCATTAGTGGTACAGACAGGCCTTGACTACCAACGGTTGTGGTGCCAAATAAGGAGAAGTGAAACATGTTAATTAATGACACCTGACACGTGCATATAAATATAATATCATAAATATAATTCTAGGGTGTACTGGTCCAACTGGTATAGGAAAATCTATATTTGTGTTGAAATCCTCCTACAAATAATAGTTGTATTGAGTCTTTATGATAATAATAACTACAAAACCCTTGTAAAATCGAATACATATTAAGTTTAATTCAATACTTTATTAGTATGAAAATACGAGTCATATTATGAAGGATATTTTAAGAATTACTTAAATTAGTTAGTTTAGGAATTGATTAATTTATTGATTTTAGGAATTAAGAACAACATTACATGCAAGATTTACTTGTTTGTGGGGTATGCCCTATCGTTGAAAAATACTTAGAAAAAAAAAAGAGTTTAATTTGTGAAAATCCTTGTTAAAAAATGTATATATGTAAGGTATATTCCACAAAAAAAATTAAAATATGTTTATATTAGTTCTTAAGATTAGTCTGTAAGTTAAGATAAAAGTATTAGTTCTGTTTTACATTTTTTTTTGCTAGTCTTAAAAAAGGTTCTACTACAACATGTATACACCGACGTTTTATGTGTCTACAGTTTCTAACACAAAACCCTAGAGAAATAACGACTTGGAAGGAGGTTAAATAAACGACTTATATGCACGCCGGCCCAAACCCAGACGCGCATTCGCTTGAGGAAGCATAGTGTTAGCACTGGACTTCCTGATTCAATTTTCTTGTTTGCATTGGTTTGCATTCGGCTCGCAAACCATGAACGTATGTATCCGTTTTAGCGAGTGGGTGAGTGTATCATCGTTTCGATTTTTTCTTCTTCTTTTTTTTGGGAAGCTTCGGATTCGATCATTCTCTCGGGAATCATCTGTTTGCTTGTTCACGTTGCGCTGGCACGAGGGCACCCGGTCACGATCGTCACCCGTTTTTTCATTGGCTTCCATGGTCAAACAGAGGAGTTTCATCGAATATATTGACATTAGAAATTGAATTTTTCCAACGTTTTTGGACCTTGTCTGCTTTGGGATGATTCCCGTTTTACAAGGCGTGCAAAGTAACGCTTATGAAATATTGAAAGAATGTGTTCGAAACTACTTTTATCTTAAAACTCAATGGTATCTTTTCGTATGTTAAATTATGTTACTATTTTGCTTTTTTCATTCTGTAATGTTTAATGCGTTGGCCAAACATTGTACATATTAGCATATAACCATCTTATCGGACCCATAATAGATGATTCAATATCACTACGTAAGCATTGTGCAAAGCATTATTGGCTTATTCGTTCTTTTGCTCGTCGCTCGACATAACAAATAATAAAAAGTAGAAAAATCAAGGCCACTTGGTAGCAGCTTGATGATGTTTTTTCTCACCTTTCCACCAATCGACAAACAACCTTTCAATAAAGCGGAAGGTGTTTTTGAATCACCTTCTTCACATATTGACGGCACAATCTCTTCCCTGCATCGTTGAAAGGAACCAACACCGCATAAGTACTAACGGATACACCGGTACGCCGGAAGTGAGAAGCTTTAAAAAGGGATATTTATTTTGCCCCCAAATCACCCTCAAACCACACTCCAAAGTCACATGCGTGTAGAAAAATTTTGCACGCATTGAGTCAACGATGAGTGGAGGGAGAATGGGTTGTTGAGAATGGTTGGGAATGGTTGGGAATGGTAAGAACGCACCTATCTTTATGGAACGAAGCGTATGCCCTTCGATTGCTTACTGTTCTTGTTGAATTGTTTTTCGGTAGCGAACCTGGAAAAGATACTTGTGATATGTAAGGTTTGCATTAGCGCACATTTCTTGATAATATCGACATATCTTAAAGCAAGTGTACTCAAAGCAGAAGTGTACTCAAGGATAGATATGTTGTTAGGATTAAAAAAAGAGATATCTGATGCATTATGTTACGTATCAATTGTTATGTTTAAGGAATTTTAGATAAATTTTGAAAATGATGTTAGGTTACAAGTCGCTGCAGATTTCAACTGAGAAAGAGCATTCTAAGTGTTTTTGTTATAATATACTATTGAATTTAAATGTTCAAAGTTTTGGTACTTTGAAGGCCGGTCTCCTGGTACAGTCGTCAACTCGTATGACTCGATAGCATTCCCGTCATGGGTTCAAGCCTAGAATGGGTCGTCCCCCGTAGCAAGGAATTGACTATCCGGCAGTGTGGTACAAAATTAATCTCGAAAGCCTATATAGGTAGCCATGCCCAAGTTCGAGTTGTTCGAGTGTTCGAGTAATGTAGTTAAGCCCACAAGTGGTAAAGAGCTTGGCAGGCTTTGACCGACCACGGTTGTTGAGCCAAAGAAAAATAAATGTAATTATCAATTATTAAAATCCTTCGTCAATTATGACTGGTTTAGGTTGATGTTAAGTTAAATAACATTGTTTTTCTTTTCTTCTTTGTCAACCACCTTTGTCGGTCAAGGCTTGCCTGTACCACTTGTGGTGTTGGCTTTCAGTGACTTATGGATTACCCTCCATAGCAAGATAGTCAGTCCTACGTATGGCGGCACGGTCCATTTGGGGCTTGAACCCATGACGAGCATGTTGTGGGCAAGTCATATGAATTAACGACTGTACCACGAGACCGTTTAAATTTCATTCATGAGGTATAACTAGAAAGTTTTTTATATAATGTTGGCATTTGAACTTACATAATTTGCACTTAAAGCCCAACAAACCATATGACGTAAGCAGGCTCCGGCGCTTATCATTTAGCTTCACTTTTTTCAAGCTTCAAGCTGGTTATGCACAGTATCATTCTTAACTATTTATCGACCTACTTTTCTCCTTTGAGTCAAAAGTTTTGCCGTTGATGATATACTTTTGCCCATTATTGAATTATATCTTGCTAGGACAATAAAAGTATGTTTACTGTCTTTTTCAATATAATAAGTTTTACGAGATACACATCTTTTTTTTATCACGATGTTCAGTAAGTATATACTGAAAAAAAAAACAATATATTTGAATATATTTTCCCTATTTGGATGACATTAGCATAGCCAAGTGATCTGATTCTTAACTAATGTATATTCAGGATTTCCGTTTCCGTTCAATCAAGCCATAAGAGTAAACCTCCAGTACTATTAACAAAAAAATGTAGAACAGTAAGCTACAATAGGACATTTCCTTTGAGTCGCGAGAAAGATCCTGCTATGCTTTTAAAAAGTTATCTAAACTGCCTCAACTCGTCAATATTATTCAATGTGTGTAAGTTTTATTAACATTCTGTTTATCATTGTTCACATTTGTGTTGCTGTACCCACTCAAACTCGCAGCCATTTGGGCCTTATCATCATTTTTGCCATTTTTAGTGAATGACAGTGTCCCCGGAATGTATCCCATACCATCCCTTTTCCACATTCTGTAGTTTCGCCTCTCAAGTACTGCCCATTCAAATTGCTGTAACGAAAATTTGTTATTGGACAGAAACATTAATTATATGCTGTTTTTACACTTTCTCCATGCATTACCTAGCGTGGCAAGCGTTATACCACCAGGCTCCGGTGAAGGTCACTGCACAACTATCCTTGGCTATATCGTTGTCGGAATCTAGAGTGGAAAACTTCATCCCTTTCACATTCCCTAAGGAATCACCCGCAGGTCCTGAGAAGCCTTCGATTTTACTAAGCATGTACATCTGGTTCTCGTCTGCTATCTCAAACTGATCGTATCTGGCGAACGTTTTGTTGCCATCGAAATCCTCCAGAAGTACAACCAGCTCATATGGCTGCGACACAGTCAACTGATAAATACGATCCAAACCCAGCCAAAACTCTCCGTCCAGATTCCCGAACCCATTTTTGTACTCCTTCCAGTTCCGATAGAAGTTAGTCGATCCGTCAAAGCGATGCTGTATCACAATCCAGCCGCCTGATTCGTACTCTTGATCGCACAACACAGTAATTGGCTCTTTAAATGGCTTTTCAGGCTGTATCATGTACACTCCAGTAGCGGGTGTCTTCCTACAGGAGCTGTAAACATCGTTTTTGGTCTTTTTGAACTCCGGAAGGGTTGTTGTATTGCACTTTTGCTGTATTAAACTATCAATCTTAGAGCTTAAATCGTACAGTTTACTTTGTAGCTGAACCTCTTTCTCGATGATGTGATGGCCTAATAAACTCAGCTCATTCATCACCAAGCCTAATGCATAGCCACAATGCTCTACTCCCCAATTAAACGAATTGCTTACATTTTGTGCAAGCAATCCGTCACAAAAAATCAGCAAAACAATCCCTAAACACGTTTTAAACATGATTCCACTCGTCAGAATAAAACAATACTGATTTGAACCCAAGCAAACGTTTTATTTATATATTTTGCTTCAACCCATGTGATCGTTGCGCAAGGAAATTTAACGAAAAGCCCACAACAGTGATAAGACCTTACAATCTTATCTGAATGTGTATTTGCCTTTTCCATAATAGCTTCGAGCAAACAATATTAGTTCCCGTTGCTACAGAACATAAGTGGAATGATAATCAATCTGATAGCTTCTTGTGAACATAAAGAATATCTAAGGTTGGTACCCTGTATTGTTTGCGGATGCAAGTCTAGAGCTATTTGCGGGGATTTTTTTTGAAGATGTATTTTTTGGTTTTTGTTTATTCATGTATAAAGTTTAAACATTTTTTCGGTAATGGACTAAAATAAGGCAGTTAAAATAAAGATATTTTCTTGAAATAGTTTCTATCAGATAAAAAATCACATCAGATTAAAGCTGAGCTATTTTTTTAAATTTATATATTTTTTTTTCTAGAGGCTTTACCGCATTGCTTCAAATAGAATAAAAATATTGTTATTACAATGTATCCCAAAAATGGAATGATTGACCTATTTCTTACACTATTCTTTAAAGAGGTTGCCAAGACACTTTTGAATTGGCACAATATTACAGAATTTTCCAAGTCACTTTCGAATGTGCACATTATAATTCGCCGCATGTTTTAAACAGATTTGAAATGGTGTATTTGCTTCAAAATGAAATTTCAGTTTTATCACATGATTTTCAACACATCACAAAGAACTTTCAAACTCAATCCAGCGTGAGACGTGTTGAAAATAATGATGAAGAAATTAAAAATTATGATGACGAAAATGAAATATCAAATTGATGTGGATTAACATCTAGCACGCGTTGAATAACAACGTTTACATTCAAAACTGACTCTCTTACATTAAGTCTTTCTCTCTCTCAACACATCGGTGCCACCATCGTTTTAGAGCCGGCCAGTGCACATTTGATGATCCTGTGTTCTTCAAACCTTAGATATGTTACCGCTGCTATTCCGCTCTCACTTAAATCATAGAAGACATGTAGCTTAACATTTTAGACGCTAGATGACGTAATATTGCGATAATATCTCGGAGTGACGGTCTTCTCTTGGTTCTGGAGAATCGCAAACCATGTTGCCCATTTTTCAGCTGCTCATCCGGTTATCTGTTGGTCCCATTAGAATCTAGCGCGCCACATTTCCTGGAGGATAATCTTCAAATACATGAGATAATGGCCTATGAGGCCTAGCGGATCATATATCATCATAAGCATTCATAAGGCCGAAAATACGCGGTCGCGAAATTCCAGTCCGTGTATTTTCGGCCTAAGACTTCGCGCTTGGTCGGCGATCTTGTTAAGGTAAGTAGCTCATCAATGTGTCTTGGGTTAAGTCGAAACGTGAAGACATCAAATGCGGTGTTCCGTCACATACCGAGAACTTTCTCGGATGTTCCACTAACCCACTTCGAGTTCGAAATCCAGTTGCGCATCACGAATCAACCATGTACGTACCTAGCATCATCTACTAGTTTCAAGACTTCATCTTCCACCTCGACACTAGCCAGCATATCGTCCACGTAGCGTTCATATTTGATGCACTGAACTGCCAGGGGCAATTGCTCGGTGAACCTATCAGTCATTCAAGTTCTTCACGTCATACTCGCTACTAGGCGAATACGCAGCTCCGAAAGTCATTACCGTAACAACGAACACGACGGGTTGTTCGTTGGTGTGTTTGGTTTAATCCAGCGGTCGGCAAAGTCCGGCCCGCCACAACATTCAATCCGGCCCGCGAAAGGATTTGACTGATTTTGAAATATGGAAAGAAACGATTCATACACAAATTACTGAAGATCTTTTAGTATACCGTATTGAACCATCGTACTTTTTCAACTTTTAATTAGAGTACTATGGAATGACGAACCGTTCAGTATGTTCGAGCTCGAGGTCAATATCCCCGTAACTTTTACATGATAATGTAAAAAACTTTAAAACTTTAAAGTGCAGTTTGTCGCTTGTGCTTTGTGACTTGTTGGAGCTGGTTTTAATTAAACTCTACAAGTTTCAATCAACCATGGTTTGTGGTTCGATTTGCACCGCCACCGTGTATCTAATAACGACTGTGACGAAAATATGCCATTTTCGGCTGGCTGTAGAAAAAAAACTACGAAAGATAATTTCTTTACTTTTACATCTGTTGAAGGGGAGTTATTTCAGATTATTTGCACAAATAAGTTAAAGGCTTTGCGAATTGCCTTTCGTCAGTTATTAGGAATTTTCACCATGGTGGACGGAGACTTGCATGATTTAAGTTCTACCTTCGATTTTCATCAATTCCTCCTAAGTTTTTACTACAAAATTGTTAATG
This sequence comes from Anopheles merus, assembly GCF_017562075.2. Classification (NCBI taxonomy): domain Eukaryota; kingdom Metazoa; phylum Arthropoda; class Insecta; order Diptera; family Culicidae; genus Anopheles; species Anopheles merus. Next base: position 10,956,396 of record NC_054083.1, read on the forward strand.
TAGAGTTTTTGCATCACGTTGGTGTAGAAAAAATCGATGGGACACAGATGACGGATGTTGGACCAGTTTGCGGACTAGGGTGTTTTATCGAAATTCTGTCGAAATTCACCTGAAATGATTGCATTGAGTTTTCGCGTAATTTTTTGCCACTGCGAAGCCAGTGGATGCGATTTCTAATTCCTGATCTGTTTATTCATGTTTCCCAGCTATATTTTACTGTTTGGTGGGTTGCATCGATATTCCGGTCCAGCTAATGCAGTAATGTAGCTACTTGTCCCTCTTACGTCATTTCAGCTTCTTTTGGAATCTCAAAAATGAACCTGGGCTTTCTTTCGATACTTTCATTGTTGTCTTATAGTTCCAAGATGTTGGCGACCAAAATGCAAAAACGGGTATATACGACGTCCAAAAACTTCCGCACGGAGTCCATTTTGGACGCTTCGCGGTGCCATTCTTTGATCGAGCACGCTTTTGATTCACTTTTTTGCCATCATGGTTAGAGTTCGACTGATAGAGGTGTCAAATTTTGTCTTCTAACTAATGGGATACTACTGCTCAAAGTGGAATTTTACGTTTTGTTAGTGCGGGTTAAGATAAACCCATGAAAAATCGACAATTGTTGTCCGTTTTTTAATGCAACCGTTATGTAATATTAACATTATTTTAACACCACAATAAGACTTTCGAAATGAAGGTCGCATACGAAATTTTATGATTTATATTTTTGTATATTGAAAAAATTGTTTATAAGTAGGTTCTATCAATTTTGAACCATGCTTGGATGACACAATTGTAGGAAAACAGCCATAATACCAATCACTTTGCTTGATATCATTAACCAATTATTTTGTTTCTAAAATTTTATAATGTAATAATCAAATCACAATAATAGAAAAACCGCATTCTCCTGACCCACGGCTTTAGATCATTTACTAAATTTGGCCCGTTGCCTCAAAAGTTTGCCGACCACTTGTTTAATCTGTTAAGAGGGTAATGAGCCAGTCCGCTGCACAATCTAAGCTATATTCTCGACTGCCTTTGCCAGATTATCAATTCTTTAATTCAAAATTTTATTTGAAAGTTGCTTTCAACGAAATGTGCTATGACCTTAACTTTTACTTTACACGGCACAGTAATCAATAAATAACACGCAATACAAACACTTTAAAATTCTTAGGAAGAGCGCCAGCCGCACCGAGCGCCGCTGCCGAAGACTCCTGCTTGATCGGATCTCTTGCACACTCACTGGCTCAAACGGCGCACGGCGCACACTAAGTCTAACGCTGTTAGTGTGTGCGACAATGTGCGAGTGAACACTGTCGTCCCCATGGACGTTTACCGGTGGCAGCGTAACTGTCATAGCAAGTCCAGGGGTCGGCATGGCTGTTGAATTATTATTATTTTTTGTTGGTTAGATTGTTTTTTTGGCCTATTATTCTATCAATGACCAATTTTTTCGCAAAATTTTTCATTAATTCATTCAATCGTGAATAATAAGCGTCAAGGATGGAAATCGAGAACAATGTACTCTTCTTTAAACATCATTACGTTTGCAAGCTCAAAATTGTATAATATATGTAGACTTTTTTTTAATAAAATCAACTAATTCAGTTTTTGGGCCGAATCAACGAGTCGGTCTGGTGGTACAGTCGTCAACTCGTACGACGTAACAACATGCCCGTCATGGGTTCAAGTCCCGAATAGACTCTGTCCCCATACGTAGAACTATCCTACTATGATAACAATAAGTCACTGAAAACCAAGCTCACTTCACTAGTGGGTACTTGGCAGGCCTTGACCGACAGCGGTTGTTGTGCCAAAGAAGAAGAATTCAGTTTTTATTCCATCATTGACTTAAATATAACCTACTTTATCTCTCAGGTTAGTATCTGCTTTATACCTTGTTTATCTATATGCGGGTGGATTTCATTTTTAATTATTATAAAGTATCTGCTGAATAGCTTGATTAATTGTTTTCCCTTATTGTTATTTATTCTTAAATCTGGTTTCATCAATCTATCGAACGGCAATACTCTAATTTTGAGCTCTTGAGCTATCTCTTGAATAGTCCGACTGCAACCGACTATTGATTTGTGAAATGTGCTTGATGTTGGTTTTTGTATTATTGCAGTTGATAGATAAGCCATTTATATTCTTATTGTTGGATATTGTTGGATTGCATGGATATGATGGTGGAATGTCTGAGATATCGGGTGGATTGTCATTGACTGTAATAAATTCCTTAGTATGTTTAATGTATTCTATTTCCTTCATATGCCTATTAATAAGTAGTGCTTTTAATTTTGCCTCCGGAATTATAATAGTCAGCCCTCCTTTTGCCTTAGACATAGCTAACCTACGTAGAGAAATTCTAGGGCCTCCTTTAGACCAAAGGAATTAGCCGCAGGAGTTTGGATGTAATCTTCCCTAAGGATTTGTTGATTATTGATAGTACTGATCCAACAAACCATAACCTAGAAGTTAAGTATGTGTTTGCTACTATTATTTTTTTATGAAGGTTTAACTCTCTTAGCATGTAATGCCAAATTATTTGGTCAAATCTACGCGTGGTTGCTTCCCAGTTAAGTTTTATGTTCCGAAATGTAAGGAATTTATGTAAGGAAGTAGTGAAAATTATTCCGAGTATTCTAATGTAGTCACTGTTTTGCAACCAATCTACGATAATCTTATTCCTTGCTGAGATAAAACCAATTTCAATCGACCTCGATTTATTAGAGCTAAGTGTATTTCCAGAGCCTAGCCCGAATTCTTTGAATATTTCTTCCATGTCTTCTATTTTTTTTTCAACTTTTTGTTATTATCGAAATATCATCTGCGTACGCTTTTATTGAATCTTCTTGATCATTACATACTTCTACTAATTTTACTAATAGGAGATTTATATAAATCGTAAAAAGAACCATTGATCATAATGGATCACCTTGTCTAACTGACCATTTTATGTGTATGGAATGTTGGAGTAAGTTTAAATATAATCTAGAACATGAGTTTTGATGGATTTCTTTAATTATTGCTATAATATGACTATTAAGGCCCAAATCTATTGTTGATTAACTCTATCGTTGATTAAGCTCAATGATTAACTCTATCGAAAGCCTTATCAATGTCGAAGGCGATGAGCTTACCTACTATTTTTTTATTGTTATAGTCCAAAATTTTATCCTTGATGGATAGTATAGCCTGGAAACATTCTTTTGGCTATTGCAACATTTTTGCGCTTATTTTCAGCTATAGTTTTTGTTAATCTTAGCTTAAGAATTCTTCCTAATATTTTATAATCACAGTTAAGAAGAGTTAATGGACGAAGTAGTACATACTTCCATGAAACTGTGTTTCTTTCTTCAATGTGGGTAATAGGACTATTATTCCCTCAACAAATTGTGGTGGAATTTTTAGATTGAGAGCCTCATTCAGTATTAAATTCAGTTCTTTATGTATAACATCAAAGAATTGTTCATAGTACTCACCAGTATGGTCCAATTGTGCGGATTGTCATAAGTTGACATTTCAAAGAATACAAAACAAATTTCTTAAAGCTATACTTAAAGTCCCCCCCAAGGTACAGAACAGCTCAATTGCACATAGATTGTAATATATCTACAATATCCTGTAAATTATCATTGTTAAAATCTACATATAACCTAAAATGCTCATTTAGTACACATCCAGTTCTGAGAGAATTATGCACTTAACCAGTTAGATTGAAGGTATAAATCTAATTTAGGTTGTAAATAATACTAGGTAACTTAGTATGTAAGATTTATTATTAAGATTAGAATAGTGTTGGGTTAATTTCTTCTTTCACATTAGGGGTTTTTTCTCCAAAGCACTTTTCCCCTATAATTTCTTGTTTCTGACTGCATAAGCTATGCAACGCATTGAAAAATCAGCCTAGAGCTACCTAAAGCAATCAAAACAATGAGGAGAGAAGCTTATTTCGGGCCCATTATAGTATAATATAACGCCGCAAATGTATGAACAACTTATAAATATGGAAATAAATCAACTAATAATAACATTTTTTTTGGCCAAATTTCTATAATGTTCTCAGTTTTCATTTACCCTAGTTATATTTATAGGAGCATTATTTCGTGTTCTTCCATTGCTTTCTAGAAGGGGTTTAAAAAGGTTATTAACGAAACGATTTACTTATTTACGATTTACTTCATTTTCTATTATTGTGTCATTCTATTCTATTATTGTGAATTGTTTTAATAACTGTTCTATTTTTACGACGAATGTTTAAATAAAATGTTGAAAATGTTTCGCCCGCCATATATGATGTGTTCTCCCTAACATAGTTATATCTCGTTGTAAAGTTGATATTTCTGCAATTATCCTATTTATATTAATGTTTTGCATAGGATCATTTTTATATTTTAAATAAGATTCATTTAGACTTTCTTGTATTTAATTGTTCTCTCTATATTTGAGTTTATTTTTCCATTTAAAGAAACTCTTTATTTTTTGTTTTGCAAATTGAGTCCACCATTCTATTCAATTGTTAAACTGAAATTCACTGTGTATCTCTGGTGTATTAATATGCTCTATGGTCTCTGAAAGCGACTCTTTGGATACCTGCCGTTCACATTTTTTCTGTTATATTTTTTGAAATGTATATTCTATCTAGACGTGCTGCAGTGTTCGAGGTAATATATGTATATTCATTGTTCCTTTTAGCAATGTTCCAACTATCTACTACCCGTACAAATTTACTGCATTTTTTAAAGCTAAACTAAAATTCGAACTTTCTATTGCATCTTTTTTTCAATGACACTATTGAAATCACCCGCTATTATAATCTCGCCAGCTTTTTATCTCGCTAGGTACAGCTTTTGCTGTACCTCTCTGCCTCTCGTCTATGTTTGTTATTATATCGTAATCAGTAACATTTTCTATATTTCTTATTGCATTGTTACACTCTGGCATGCAAACTATCAGTGCATTTATTTTTGTCGGACTTGAAATATTTGCGACGTTTATCGTACCGATCCGTAACGATATTTCGCAATTCGTCGTACCTTGAGGATTCGCCATTTCAAATTGTGTCTTTTTTATCCTCTCTCGTTCGGGATCTACATCTTACTGGGCTTTCTGCAGTATTTTTATGATTATTTGTAATGTTGAATTTATCCTACCGTGATCGTGTTTTGGGCCCTAACTTCTTACTCGCGCTGGACTTTTAACCTTTTTTCTTTTCTTTGATTGCACTATATTATACTGACCACCTCTTGCTCTCCCACTACGCTACTTGTTCTCTTCGTAGAGGATCCGATTCTCTCACTTGAGTGTTCGTCGTTCGATTGCTTCTCTAATCGTGTCACTGGTCTCTACAGATGATCTTGCACTGTTTGTTTTTACCGAAGAAAATTCATTCCATAGGTCTCTTCTGTCACTGTATTTACTAGCATGGTATTTATTGGCACTGTTTATTGTCACAGCTTCCGCAAAGCTGGTTATGCGATTTTATACCGACGGTTTTTGAACCATAAGCTTATGGCTTGGGGTACATGTCATCCCAAAGTGCACTGCTCTTTCGCAGTATTTGCATGTTTGTTTTTGTCCTCGATAAGAGATGAAAGTTTGCTCTCCGCTAATTGTGACGTATGATGGTACGGGTTTAGCGAGCACCATTGTCACATACCTATACCCGTCTGGTATCCCGGCCCACAGAAATTGGGTTCCCCATTGTCCATCACGTACCGCTCTAACTTCTCGATACAGAGATAAGTATTTTTTATCTCGTTGTCAGTGACCTCCATCGAGAGATCGTGTAGTTTGATCGACACAGAATTGTCATCCAACTGAATCACTATCGGAAACTGCTCTCCGTTACGTTCTATCGAATTTTTTTTTTTGTCGTTTTCTTCGACAATTCTCATAGCCACCCTTTGATCCTTCAACTGCACAAATGCAATTGGTTGGGAATTTCTTAAATGAATTCTCACAATTTCATTTAACTGCAATCCTAGCTTTTGCACCACAAATGTAGTTGCTTCTAGATGCGTCGGTTTTTTTGGGACTTTAGGACGGTGGCAACGCTGATCGGATGCGATTTTGTCGGATGAGATTAATATGGGATTTGACAGATAACTTCGGACGTGCGATTTCGTCGTCCGACGTAATCTGTCAAATCCCATATAAAAATTTGACAAGCCGTCCGATAAAATAGAATACGAAAAAGCGTTGTCACGGCCCTTAATACAGTCCACACGAATTACACAGCACGAAGTCGCCATCGCTTCGGCTTATCTCGATTTGATCTTCTCTCCCTATGGATACGTCCGTTACGTTCGAGGTTTCGATCGAGACTAGAATCATGAAGGGCCCCATTTGTATAAATGAAATAGTTAATAATAAAAACTACGAATTTATAAATATACTCTCCCACTATACAACAATTGATTGTGACAATTCCATGATTATGCTCAACGTTGACCCTTGGCTGCAGCTTCCCAGCGATGTAAACACCTTTTCTCCGACAGATATCGCTTTACCTCGACCAACCAACAAACTCGCTATGTACCTCTGCGCCTGATATGATGGTTAGGAATAATTATTTACTAATTTAGTTTGCACAGCGGTTACAATGGCTAAGCGCTGATAATATTGAATACTCACTGTATGTGTTGATGTTGATTGGTGAAATATTTTTACGAAATGTTGAACTACTAATTGATGATGAACTGAGCTACTACTTCACACAAAAATGTGTGCTACGGGATTGGGTAAAGGTCTAGATTTGACCACGCGGCCTCAATCGAATACACTCTGTTCCCGAGTTACGCGGTTCCCAACTTACACAGATACAGCGACACGCGGTTTTCTTAATTTCATAGATCAAATATCATCGTACAATTGCTTCAAGAATGATCAGTACAATTTGCCCAGTCCAATGTAGTATAAGTTACATTTTTTTCTAAAAAAATAATTCGCTCATAATGAATAAATAGTTATATCGTAGTTTTATTCACGAATCGTATCAAATATAAAAATGATAAAGGTTAAAATACCTAATTCAGTCAAAAATACCGACTACCAAATGTATTTTAGCTGAAAGACGCGAAATTCGATTCATGCGAATTCCTCGGGAACGCAAAAACAGCGTATCTCGGGAACAGACTGTACCCTAAACAAAATCTTTACAGTCTTGGGTATGTACTTCTGAATTTAAAACATATGCTACACTCACAATGACCTAAGAGAAACGAGCTCCTGACTGCTGTTTAATTAACTTACAAAATGTCTTACCTTGCAACCAGACATACAGAGACATTCTGTATGGTGCGATTATATTAGATGATATGCCAAATTTTCACTCGCCCACGCATGCCGTGAAATTATTCGCCGAGAAACTGATTGTGTTTCTATGAGCCTGCTATCGAATATCTTCGGATGTCATTGAATTTGGCTTCACGGTGCGACGCTATTTCTCGGGATGTCTGGTTGCACGGTTACAGGGTTTTCCAAGACACTCGTTTTTCACCACCTGCAAGATTACTCCACATCACTGTGATATTTCATTTTCATCATAATAGTTTTTAATTTCTTCAGCATTATTTTCAACACTTCACCTGAAAATGGGTGATAAGATCCGGATTCAAACCCCAGTGAAAAAACGGTGGCAGCAGCCAGTGGCAGGGTTGAAAATCATGCTGCAGATTAAACATTATTATGATGGAAATTAAATGTCAGGTTGATGTGGAATAACTTTTTGCACGCGGTGAATAACAATGTTTACATTCGAATCTTACTTGGACAATCCTGTAGCGTCAATGAAATTACAACCAATATCCAATAACGAATTAGTGTTGATCAAATTCCTAGAACTGCTCAGTATTTTTCTTTTTTTAGCATAACTGAGGAAAAGCATTGTAAGTGTTTTGACAGGGGGTTCCAAGTCAGTTTCGAATATAAACAAGATGTTCATGATGTTAATCCACATCAATTTGATGTTTCATTAGCATCATTATAGTTTTTAATTTATTCAGCATGATTTTCAACACTTGGAAACCCCTGTATCGGTTTAGTGTCATCAGTTTTTGTAACAATGTACAGTTGAATTCAAATGTTCAATGCTTTAGTACTTGTTCAAGTAATTTGCTTTGTAATTCAATAAAATCGCTGTCCAATAATTATTTGCTTAGGTTATTATTACAGGGTTTCCCAAGACACATAATTATTCATCACATCCAAAATGTTTATCAACAGCTGTCAAATGGTTTATTTGTTCAAAATGAAATTTCAATTTCAACACATGATTTTCAACACTTCAGTTGAGCTTCAGAGTGTTGAAAATCATGTGGATAATATTATTGTGATGCAAATTAAATATCAGATTGATGTGGATTAACATCTTACACGCGGCGAATATCAATGTTTACATTCGAAAGTGACTTGGAAAACCCTTTAAGTTTTGTGTCGCATGGAATGCCGATTATATTTTTGGCCTTATCATCATTTTCGCAGTTTTTAGTGCATAATAATGTCCACGAAACGATGACCACACCATTCCTGTAGCATATTCCTTCGTTTCGCCTTTCAGATATTTTCCATTGAGATTGCTGAAAATAGAGTTTAGTCAATAATGTTTAGTTACGATGGCTCCACTGCACCGAAAACTAATGTACCTTGAATGACAATTGCTATACCACCAGGCTCCGGTAAACTTCACTGCACAATGATTGTCCCAGGTATCATTATCCGCATCAAATGTAGAAAACTTTACACTTTTAGTGTCGCTGAAAGCATCTCCAGCCGTTCCTGAGCATTTTTCTATTTTCATTACCGAATACTTTTGGCCTTCATCACCTATTTCGAAGTGATCGTATCTGGCGAACGTTTTATTCCCGTCGAAATCCTCCAGCAGTACAACCAACTCATGTGGTTGCGACACAGTCAACTGATAAATACGATCCAAACCCAGCCAAAACTCTCCGTCCAGATTTCCGAACCCATTCTTGTATTCCTTCCAGTTACGATAGAAGTTTGTCTATCCGTCAAAACGATGCTGTATCACAATCCAGCCGCCTGATTCGTACTCTTGATCGCACAGCACAGTAATTGGCTCTTTAAATGGCTTTTCAGGTTGTATTTTATATACACCAGAAGAAGCAAATGGTGCAGCATTGCAAGATTTATAAACATTTTCGTTTATTTCGTTTTCTTTGTCCTTGTTTTGTACATAACTTTCAATCCTGCAATTTAACTCCTTATAGCTCTTTTCCCATGCATCGTCCTTCAGTTTAATATGATTTTCTAGCTGTATTAGTTTTGTCATGATCATTTCAAACGCAAAACCTCCTTTTACATCACTCGATGTATCGGCACTTGAGTCACATTGCACACCGACCGTTGTGCAAAATACAGCAAAATGAACCAGCAAATTTAACTTGCTCATGTTGATAACACTGATCACACCATACAAATGACGCTGGTGGCCAAATGTTAACTAGTATTATGTTTCAAGAGTGCTCCTATCAAATAACACATGTACTTTCGCTGACCTTGAAAACAAACTATTCATCCTTTGATTTTTTTTCCTGCTCGAGAGCAATAAATGTGAATTAAGATCTCAATGTTCAATTGGAATGATCATCAAGCAACATGAATTAAGTATTATTAAATTAATTGACATGCATATAAATAAGGAGTTTTTAAATATAATAATTAGCGTACATCATTGGCATTTACTGCCCGGCAAACCATATGACGTAAGCACACTCCGGCGCTTATCATTCAGCTTCTTTTGTTTTTATTCATAGTCTTGTTCCATGCTGGGAATTCACAATATCGTTCTTAACTCTTTACCTAACTGGATTTCTCCTTTAAGACAGAAAGTTTTGCCATCGATGATTTATTTTTGTCCATTTTTTAATAATGTCTTTTCCAATACAAAAGTTTTACGAGATGTGTATAACACGATGCTCAGCTGGTATATGCTAAAAGAATGAAACAATTATTTACATCTATTTGTCATTTTTTTGACAAAAGCAATGTGATCAGATTCTTAAATAATATATATTTCGTGTATCATGTCCGTTTCCGTTAAAAATCCTCTCTAAATTTCTCACCCTTATAGTGATAACGTTACTTACATTGTTCTCGGTTAGATAATAAGATAGATTCATTCAGAATTGAATAGTATAGTTAGTAATAAAAATATGCGTAATCCTTGAGGCAGACATACAGATTAAAGAATTGATTTGAATTGAACTGATTGTGATTAATATATTAATGAACACAAATCATGCAATCGAGCCATAAGAGTAAACCACAAACAACATTAGGAGAAAATTTAGAACCTTAAACTACAATAGGTCAGTTTCATCGAGTCGTTTGAAAGATGCTTTCAAAAAGATCTCTATATTATCCCAATTCGTGAATATTATTCCATGTGTGTAAGTTTTATCAACATTCTATTTATAATTCTTCACATTTGTGTTGCTATACCCACTCAAACTCGTAGCCCTTTGGGCCTTATCATCATTTTTACCATTTTTAGTGAATGATAGTATCCCCGGAACGTTTTCCATACCATCCCTGTTGCATATTCAGTAGTTTCGCCTCGCAAGTACTGCCCATTCAAATTGCTGTAACGATAATTTGTTATTGGACAGAAACATTAATTATATGCTGTTTTTACACTTTCTCCATGCATTACCTAGCGTGGCAAGCGCTATACCACCAAGCTCCTGTGTAGGTCACTGCACAGCTATCCTTCCATGTATCATTGTCGGAATCTAGAGTGGAAAACTTCATCCCTTTCACATTCCCTAAGGAATCACCCGCAGGTCCTGAGAAGCCTTCTATTTTACTAAGCATGTACATCTGGTTCTCGTCTGCTATCTCAAACTGATCGTATCTGGCAAACGTTTTGTTGCCGTCGAAATCCTCCAGAAGTACAACCAGCTCATATGGTTGCGACACAGTCAACTGATAAATACGATCCAAACCCAGCCAAAACTCTCCGTCCAGATTTCCGAACCCATTCTTGTACTCCTTCCAGTTACGATAGAAGTTTGTCGATCCGTCAAAACGATGCTGTATCACAATCCAGCCGCCTGATTCGTACTCTTGATCGCACAGCACAGTAATTGGCTCTTTAAATGGCTTTTCAGGCTGTATCATGTACACTCCAGTAGCGGGAGTCTTCCTACAGGAGCTGTAAACATCGTTTTTGGTCTTGTTGAAAACCGGAAGGGTTGTTGTATTGCACTTTTGCTGCATTAAACTATCAATCTTAGAGTTCAAATCGCTTATCTTAGTTTCCATTTGAACCTCTTTCTCGATGATGTGGTGGTCTAATAAACTCAGCTTATTCATCACCAAGCCTAATGCATAACCACAATGCTCTACTCCCCAATTAAACGAATTGCTTACATTTTGCGCAAGCAATCCGTCACCAGAAATCAGCAAAACAATCCCTAAACACGTTTTAAACATGATTCCACTCGTCAGAATAAAACAATACTGATTTGAACCCAAGCAAACGGTTTTATTTATATATTTTGCTTCAACCCGTGTCATCGTTTCTCAATGAATTTCACGAAAAGACCGCAACAGTGATAAGACCTTACAATCTTATCTGAATGTGTATTTGCCTTTTCCATGTTAGCTTCGAGCAAACTCAAAACCCCCTTTTTAAACGCTGGAAATTGCAACAGAACATTGGTGGAGTGATAATCAATCTGATCTCTTCTTGTGAACACAAATAATGTCTAAGATTGGTACCCTCTACTGGCGGATGCAAGTCTAGAGCTATTTGCGGGGATTTTTCGTATATGTATGAATTGGCTTTTGTTTTATTCATGTATAGATTTTACACTTTTTTTCGGCTAGGGACCTAAAAAAGGCAATGGATTTTTTTTAATATCAAAGGAAGTTACTTAAGCTCTTTTCTATCGGATTAAAAATCAGATCAGATAATAGCTGGGTTGTTTTTTATTTAACCTTAGAAATACAAACAGTATTTCTGCGGAGGAATGTATCTCAAAATTGGAATTATTGACACTTTACGACACTGTTCATTAAGCTCTCTTCTTTTTTTAGTCTCTCTCTCTCTATCTATCTCTCTCTATCTATCTCTTTCTATCTCTCTCTATCTCTCTCTCTCTATCTCTTTCTCTCTTTCTCTCTCTCTCTCTCTCTCTCTTAAAAAATATATGTTTCGGCCACAAAAGCCATTTTTAAATCTAAATTACAACTAAATAATCTATTTCATTAAAATAAACCACTTTTATTTTTCCATAAACTAACTAAAGTATTTTCAAAATTGGAAACAACACTTGTGATATAAATAACAAAAAGAGAATATATTTTTTGTAAACTTTTTATTTAAGCTCACCATATATGTATTCATTTTGAGCTAGACAGCATGTCGCGTACAACTAATTTTCCACATTTTTCAACTCAATATCTCGCACCGTTTGATGACTACTTCACATTAGGTCGTATCATCATTTTTGAAGATTTTAAAGCATAATGATGTCCTCGGAAAGTAAACCATCCCATGCTTGTAGCATATTCTTTCGTTTCTCCACGTAAGTATTTCCCATTGAGGTTACTGGAATAATGTAAAACAGTGAAAAATTGCTAGTTACTAGTCAACCAAATATTTGCAACAAACTAGGTTAATGTGCTTCCCCTCTTCCAAACGTTACCTTTTGTGGCAAGCTCCATACCACCAGGCTCCAGTATATGATACTGCACAGTTGTCGTTCCACACATCGTTATCGGAATCATAAGTGGAGAATTTCATTCCTTTAGCATTTTGTAAAGAATCTCCAGCCGTTCCGGAATACTCGCCTATGTTGGTGAGAGCATACTTCCCGCTTTCGTTGCTAATATCAAACTGATCGTATCTAGCAAACGTTTTGTTGCCGTCGAAATCCTCCAGCAGTACAACCAGCTCATGTTGTTGCGACACAGTCAACTGATAAATACGATCCAAACCCAGCCAAAACTCTCCGTCCAGATTTCCGAAACCATTCTTGTACTCGTCCCAGTTACGATAGAAGTTTGTCGATCCGTCAAAGCGATGCTGTATCACAATCCAGCCGCCTGATTCGTACTCTTGATCGCACAGCACAGTAATTGGCTGTTTGAAAGGTTTCTCCGGACGAATGTTATACACACCGGAAGCAGTAAAAGGCACCTTATTGCACGACTTGTAAACATTTCTATGATTC